>NW_010512635.1:52431-76684 GCF_000687285.1 Phaethon lepturus | reverse complement strand
CTACCCTGGCTGAAACCAGGACAACTGTATTTGACAATTACTGACACTGCAGTAAAAGACCCAAAGACTGGTGTATACATGGCCAGTGGATTTAACAACCTTTCAAAATCGGGCATGCCTTTTCTGTGACTGCAGGTCACAAAGAGGTGGAGAGCTGATTTGGCATTGTCCTGCTTCTGGACCAATGTACAGGCATTGATAGAGAATTCAGTTTAATTTCTCTTGTCTATTCTGAGGTAGTACAGCAATTTTTTCATGCTTAAAATTTCTTCTGCCTCAGGGTTGGGGTATCATACTGGACTGGTTTTGTCTGGGATTAATTTTCTTCATAGTAGCTAGTATGGGGCTATGGTTTTGATTTGTGCTGAGAACAGTGTTGATAATACAGAGATGTTTTCATTATTGCTGAGCAGTGCTTACACAGTGTCACGGACTTTTCTGCTTCTCACACCACCCCACCGTTGAGTAGGTTGGCTGACACTTGAGTCACAATGGATGGGAGATACCTGAATTGGCTTATCTTGAAAATGCCTTAAATTATGAAGAACAGGCTTTGCCATAACAAGGTGACTTAGCTAATCTTCATTTTAAAGAAAACAAAAACATCAAGATCTATTTCTTTTTTCCAGTTTAAACTATTATGGCTCTGATGTCATCTTCAAAAATATTTTTTATGTCCATCCATTACATCTCTAATAAATTAAACCTGTATATACTGAATGAATTATTAAGTATCTAGGAAATGAGGTGTGTTAGAAAGTTAGATAGATAAAGCTGTCAGCATGGACAACAAGACAATCAAATGGGATGTGTCTCCTATCATCCGTAACAGGAGCAGCCTGGAAGTAAAATGAAAGAAAAATACTTCCATGCATCATTTGTTTAACTGGGATCACTATATAAACATGAGTGAAATTAGACAAGTAATGATAGATCTTTACCGTGAGACATATGTCTTCACAGTGTATGTATACTAAAACAAACAAAACAGGTACAGTGCAGCTGTTAATATTAAGGCAAGAGACAAATAAAACCAGAAAAAGTAAGTCTCTACTTTTCCATGCTGAAACCTTTGCTTAAAGTAAAACCAGTAAATTTCTCTTTTTTAAATGGAGATCTATGACTATTTCACTGTCCACAGCTGTACAATTTGATCTTAATTTATCTTAGTCTTCAAAGACATCTTCTGGTATGCCATAGGATGAGAAGAGAGCCTTAATTCTCACTATTTCCAGCTTGGCCAGAAGTGTAATGTGCCATGCATTTAGGAAAAAGCTGTTTTCATGGGTTATACTGACAGAAGCATTAAAATTTTCACTCGTGTTCCATCAGCCATATATTAGTTAAAAGGCTAGCACCGATGTAAAAGGTCTTCACAAATTTCAGGACTTTGGCCGAGAGATGACTCTGCCCAGGTACCACTGAACGCTAACCTCTCAATTCCACATTGCAAAATGTCATAAATAGGCTTGAGGGTCATAGCACGATGAAAGAAAAAGTACCTCGGTGGTAAAGGTGTAGCCATGCGGTGCTACAGTTAATCTGGCAGGTAGAGAGCCTTCAGTAGTTTTATCATGTAAACCCTTCAGAGTTTGCTAAGTTAGTTTCACATTGCTACAGTTTTACCAGCAGCCCACCACTAGCAGGACACAAAAGTGCATTAAGGCATCTAACTCATCTTCTCTGATTCCTGCTTTCCTGAACTGTTATTTTACTTAGACCTCTACGTTTCTGAAAATTGAGCGATATTAATTATTAAATATTAGGGCAGGAAAAGCAGGGATAATGGCATCAGACATATATATAGGTAGAGGTGGAGTATATTATCTAGGACAATTAAGAAAGCTTTTTTTTTTTAAATGAACTTTTTAACTGAGCCTAATAGGTCTAAACATATCAATACATATTGCACAAGCTGCATTGCTACAACATTGCTTCAGTGGAGCCTCCCAGAACTAGCCCTTACTACTTTATGTTTACTCTATGTTTGTATATACTCTATGTTTGTATATAGAGGCCACAGAACCATGAGCCGGTCAGGGAACTGCTCTAATCCGATACATTCAAAATGTGCAGCAGCTACGGTCGTCAGGATTTCAGTATTTTGGTATTATGAGGTTCCAGAACAATCTGTTCAGAGGTGACAATGGCTCAGGAAAAAGCTTCAAATCACATTAAAACAAAGGTAGCAACAATAATTGGTACTGTGACAACTTAGTAATGAATAGTGAAGTACAAATAACTGGAAATAGGATGGAGAAAGGAAAGAAATCCAGACTAGTGGGAAGATGAAGATTACACTTTAAAGCACTGCAATGAATTTATCATTACTGACATCAACCTCAGATTATATTATTCTGAATGTTGTTTATTATGTCTGTTACTAGGGAGCCTACCCAGTTTGAACCTCTGACATTCTCATCTCTGAAAACTGATGGAGAATTTTTGCATTCATTAACCTTAATATGCTTTTATCAGTCTCAGAATTAAAAACAAACAAACAAAAAGGCAGCTATGAACTATCCTGAACAGTAAGAGGTTCAGCTGCAAAAAGCAAAGTTGCTAAAACAAGAACAAAAGGTGACAGTAAAAACCAGTTGATGAAATAGCTAGTGAAAGCAGACTTGAGTAGAAAGGACTGAGACTGGAATAAAATAATCAATTATCAATGGCCAAGGGGCATTTGATATGTAAAAAGAAGAGGGATTTTCCTTTCTTTCTGGTGTTTTTTAATGGCCATATTTACAGAGCAAGGCTATATACTTTCATATTTGAACTAATGATTTCAATTTAAGGGGAAAAAATACTACAAAAAAGAAAAGTCCCATGAGAAACCCAATATGGAACATCTATTTTTCAGATAAAGGACAGCTGCTTTGTACAGTATAGTCTTAAAAAAGTAAAGATGCACAATGGAAATAGGCTAACTTTCAAACCTATAAGCAAAAATTAGGTTATATCTTGCTGCATGTGGTATCCCAAGACAGGAACTTGTGAGTAACATTTTTGCCACATTTTTGCAGCCATAAAGCTACAGCTGATATTTAGAGCCCAAAGTAAAAGAATTCTGTTCATTTAAAAATCACAGCAGGTAAACAGTGATTAATTATTAATTTCCAAATTTAAAAAAATAACTAAAATTATAATTGACATTGTGAACATACAACAATAAAACACTTACTGAGCCTCTGTAGGTCTATTAAATGACTCAGTAAGTCTTTGTTAGGTGTCTCCATACTGTAAAGATAGTTTATGCTTCTGCGGTGGGGTTTTAAAGCTGCTGCCTCATGCTACCTGGATTCTTGTTTGTTTGCACATTCTGACTTGGGATGAATATTTTCTGCACGGAAGCCTGGGTGCCAATGGTCCATGCCAAAGTCCAGACTGACATACAATACAGGCACAAGCTAGGATGTATAACTCAGTCCAAGTACCCTTCCTGGCATCAATAACTAATGTATTTCAGTCCTACCCTAAGTAGCTTTGAAATCTCATTTTATTGTAGTATCTCTCTGCCAGCTGAGTCAGATAAGGATGCTAGAATGAAGATGAGGAGGAGGAAAGGGGAACAGGAAAGGCTGGATTACGATTAATAGGCCCCTCTTGTGGTTACTTTCTGAGCATATCAGGCTTATCATAATAGATGTAAATGCTACTTTAAAAAGTAATACTTGTTTACACTTGATTTTTCACTGAGGTTGAGAGATTTTAATTTCATGATCTGCTTAAGACAGAAATTCTAGAAATGCACAGATGAGCCAACTGTGAGTTAAAGAAATAACATAAACGGATAAATGATTTATCGTGTGTGACACATCAAAATCAATACAAGATGCCTTATTCTCATAACCATTTATCACTAAAACACCAATCATCACATCCAGAACTCCTTTATGGAGTTGGTTCTTGGTTCTGATCTTCATTCTCCTATGACATGCTAGACTGAAATTATGAAAAGTATAATATAAAAGGTATATTTTGTGTGCTTTGAGCTTTTAATATTTCATTATCAGTTTTGTACTGTAGGAAAGTGTGCTTCCATTTATGTGCTGTCTACCTGGCCATGTATGTTTGGGCCAAAGAAACACCTCTAAGAAATAACCTCAGAAAAGACAATTTTGCAAATTTTCTCTTCTAGGCAGATTTGCATTACAGGGCCCCCATTACAATTACAAAACAATTCTAACATTCCCATTTGTTTATTTTTTTCTTATAAATAATGTAAATACCTTTATAGTTTTAAAGTGGACTCACATTGTATAATTTTAAAACTTTTAAAAATAATTTGGGTATAAAATATTAAAAGCAACTTAAAGTTTAATTGTTCACTATAAACATATTTACGTAGTTATGTTCAAAAGAAATTGTTTTTATTGACATAAAAAATGAAAGGTAACAAGCCTCAAAGTTTGAGGTCCTGAGATTTTTAAGGTCCAAGAAGATAAGTTTCAAAGATATGTGAATCAAAAGACAACATGCAGACATTTTCTACAACCCCTTTCCAATCAATGCAGGTTACTTGTATACTGCAAATAAAGGAGTACAAGCTCTCTGGGATGGTCCTATAATTTTTAATGCAGCCTAAAATCTGAAATTTTAATCCTCACACCATAGCACAGGATAAAATAATGTCAGTTGACTTCAGAGAGCCCTCTGTCTGTTATGTGTTTCATCATTAAAGCATTATCCAATTAAGCTCTCCAGTAGTTGAAAGAAATCTTTATGTTGACTCTATCTTGAGACACACAGATAGATTTAATGAAAGGTTCCCACATGTCTGAAACTGCAAAATTGCTCAGACACTGAAACTGTGAAGCGGGTTTGAGCTTCCAGAGCTACTTGCCAAGAATCTCCACAAGTGGTAGAGGAGACCTAACAACTTCAGAAGAGTTTATCAAAAAACCCAGAACACCGTGGAGAGGACTATCCTCCACCAGCTAGTGAAAAATGCCAACTGCAGGTGTTTCTTATCTCCTGCTTGTGCTCCTCTTTGCCTGAGTGCCTGACCCAACGCTGAGGACAGCTGCCTCTGTTCACTCAGGAGTAAATCCATTGCATTGACTTTCCATCAAGCGATCCTAAGGTTTTAGGCATAGGAGAACATTCTTTTGTTTTCTTTTTTGGTTAAAGCTGTAGCAAAGTGGTGAAAGGAATATGAGATTTGTGGAAGTAAAAAGGGAGACAAGGAAATGAAGCCTGTAGCCTTGTGCAGTATCATGAAATCGTTCCATTGGTCCAAAAGCAAACAGAAGAAACTCCATAAAATTACTACAAAGAATAAAACAAATGACATCTAAGCATATATTCCCATGTAACTGGCACATGTCACTGCCTGCTCTTGGTTTTGATTGGAATGATTTCAATTATTGGTGTGTAAACAGAAAAAAAAGTGGGATTTCCTAAACAAATACTCTCTAGCCACCAAAGCGAAATGGTCTGTGGCTATTTTCAAACATGTCTTGAACCACCAGGCATGAAGTCCCATGCTTTCTCCTGTCCTCCTCCTTCCAGTAATGCCACAGCCACTCTGGAAAGCAGCCTTGTTCCCCAGGATGGGGGAAACCCACAGCACACCGAGCTCCATGCTACCATGACCAGCTTTCCTCTGGGATGTCTTCAGCCCCACTCAAAGATCCGCTTGGCCTTGGAGCCTTTTAATCACTAATTTTTGTCCTTTTGTTCCAGCATGGGCGTAACAAATTCTCCTTTCTCTCTGAATCTACTTGCAATGGAAAACCAGCTGCAGGTGAATTTTAAGAGAGGTTCCAACCTGCTGGGAGACCAAGGAATAACAGCCATCTTCTGCCCGTCCTATGGACCCCGGTGAAACTCGGGTGGGAGGAGCATGCCTGGCCACTCTTGGGTATGATGTTCGGCCGGAGAGCAGAGCACAGCTGCAGACTGACTGCTGGGGAATTCTAACGCGTTTTAACCAGCAAGATACGTAATGTGTTTTAAGCACTTCCCAGGTTAGGCAGCTGCTGAGCAGGGGGCATTGGATTGCCTAGATATGCCTTAAACCTGGAGTAACTGGCTTCTAACATCAAAGCTAATTCTCTGTGATGTCTCAATGTGCCATTTATGCTGTGCCACCAGGGAACTCGGATGTGCTGCATTTGCCTACCTGATATGAAACCTCCTTTGATAGTTACCAGATTGCCTATTAGTTAAAGCAGTATAAATGTAGTACACGCGGTTTATATAGCACCTGCATATTCACAGTCTGCCATGAACTGGGAAATGATAAAACTTTTACAAACATTGATTTTATGGCAGACTGCCTCTGGGGAAAATCACGTCTTTTATTAAGGCAATAGCCGAATAGAAATCACATTGCTGAAAGTCCCCTTCTGCTTTGTCCATTTAATCTCTGCTTGTAATTTTTGTGGGTTGTTTTTTATTTGTTTTGGTTTGTTTTTTTTTTTACCTTTCATGCTAAACAATAATGCTCTGAGCATCAAACGGTAATGCTGGCAGACATCAGCAATGAGGTATATACAAAACAAGAAACATGAAAGATGTTTTTTTTCCTTTCTATCTGATGTGTCTGCCCTATATCTAGTACAAGTCAAACAACAAGTCATAAAAAAAATCAGGTTATGATTATCTATTGCAAACTACTTCAATGTTTGGTATTATAATTGATAAGGTTTTGATTTACAAACACTCCCTTTATATGTGCAATAAGATGGCAAAATTGTCTGAGAGTGTATGCAATGTTTATCAGTACCACTAAAATTATGATTAACAACTAATGTATAGAACATAACTTCTCTGCCTGTACCTTGTAGTATAACTGTATGCTGTATAACAAAGAGCATAAAAAAGATGGCTGCAGGTTTTGCTAATGATAAATTCCCTTCCTCATGTTCAATTGCAAAAATATCTTCTGTTGCTTCCTCTCCTGAAGACAGGAGCCATTTACAGATAGAATAAGGAAAAAAAAACCTGCCAAATTTATGGTGTACAAGATCAACTGATTGTAAAAATGTGTAGATTACTATTCTTCCACAGAAATGACCCTGACTGAACCCCACATTGCTGTGCCTAAGAGCTAGGAACAAAATGCTGCCTGAGCTAGACATGACTAGTATATTCTGTCTTGAGACAATGTGGTGGGAACAACCTATAGAAAGTGACTTTTTCTTTGACTCTTCCTACAATCTCACCCTTAGCCATTCAAGGGTGCATCATCATAACTATAGAATGAAAGAGGATGAACCTTTCAATATCCTGCTTCTTTTTGCTCTTCTATACAGAAAGGTAGCATACAACTGAAAATCTACATAAGAAAAAAAGTGGCGTATTGTAAATGGTTAACAAAATATCCAGAGGTCAATAAATTCTCATCCTATAGTCTCCAGGAGCACTTTTAATCTAACAGGTATTACACTGTTATTGGTATGCAATATTGTAATTCAGTGTGACCAGTGGAAATGGTATTCAGTACTAAATAGCCAGGAAAGCAGCAGGTCCAAACTATCAGCAACTCATTTCAGATTTAATTATTGAAATAACATCTCATTTGCTTCAAGGTATTACAATTATCTTATCATTTAAATGGAGTGGTATTTTTAATATGAATGCAGTTAATGAGGCAATAGGTTGGAAATGTCCATGGCATTGGACTTTAAAGTAGAACAAACTATTTAAAAAATTTATCGTCACTGAAAGTTAAATGCCTTTTCATTGTGCCAAAATACAGAGTATACACTCAAGTGATTTATAATAATTTTTACAAATTGCAGTGGTTTTAAGTTAAAAATTGGTAATAAATGAAGGCATTAATTAAGAGTTCTGCTGCTGCATTTGGCCATTTAGACTGTATCAGCCCATGATTTAAAATCGAAATGTTCATTCTTAGACAAAGAATGAAGAAAAGTTTGTCACAGCAAACTTTCAGTTCTCTTGCACATTAATAAAAGTATTCTGCTCTCTGTATAATTTATTTAGATGGCAAAAAATATTCCTTCAATAATGCTGTGTACAAACATTAACATTTTATTTCCCAACTAATACCTATTAGATTATATGTCTTCAACATATATTATATAAAAAATAATACTCTTAAAATTATTTATAACTGATTTTCAGTTATAAAATGTTCTCTGGAAACTTTAAAATAAATTATTATTATTATTATTTACAATTTTAAAATCCCCCATAGCCCATAAAGATGTTCCTGCATGACTATGTTATAGCCCTAAAACACTCATATACATAACCCAGGATAAGATGTTCCCTGAGAATGTAAATTACTATTTTTTTAATGTCATTGACAATATTTTGTCATTATTAAGTAACCTATTATAAGCACCTCAGCCTACACAAGTTATTTCCCTAAGGATTACTTTGAGACATTGCAACTGATTGGTACCATGTGCTAAGCCATTCCTGAAACACTTGGTATTTTTCAAGCTGAAAATTTCTATTTGGCCATTAGAGACTGTCAACATTTTAAATTTTTAAAGTTTTCTTTTTCTTTTTTTTAATCAGCTATCACATATGCGACACACAGAATTTAAAATTACTGAGGACTATAGCAAAAGTGGTTTGTTCCCTGAGCATCAGGGAACAGTCACAAGCAGATGGTTTAAAGAAAATTTTTTACAAAATATGGTGAGGTTGACATTAAATGATTATATTATTTTTCTCCTACCCGACTTACATTTTGACTTTTGACCTTGCTTCAAATACTTTCTCTTCTGACACCTGAGTTTTCTTCCTCTGTCTTCATCACTGCCATCCTTTCCCCATTTTTTATTTTCAGTCCAACAAAGTGATTACAGGCCAGAAAATTCTTGTAAGAATAAAATTTTCTTTTACTTCAATTCACTTTAAACTTCAGCTGCATTCTTTCTGGCTGCATCAAACATCACTATTTGATAACATTTTATTCTCTTCCAAACTTGCAGATTTTGCATCAAAATTAATCTATGAGGAGAGAAGCAATATGGAGATGGACTCACACAGATTGTTTTGTACACATCTAACATGCTGATGTTACAATATATAGTCCCCGATTCTTTTATTCAAACTTGTGTCTTTCTCTGACTCCAACACAACTAAATACTGGTAGACTGCTTGCAATTACTTCTCTGTTTCTATTGATTATTGGCTGGCTCTGGTTTCAGTTTCCTAAAGCATTTAGCTATAACAGTTCCCTTTCAAATCTCTGATGTATTTGCCCTTCCCTGGCTTTCCCTGCTCCAGCTTAACTACCATAAAACTTGCTTTTTCTTTTTTTTTTTTCCAAACAACCTATCAAAAACTGTTGCACGCACTCATGCTAACTCTCTTGAATCCGTTACCAACAACTGCAAATCCCAGTGGGAAACATATGTTTTTTCAGTAGCCCCTGATTAAGATGTCCCAGAGTTACAGATCTGTGTTCAGAAAATATAATACTCTTTTTGCATATTCTGCTCTACATGACTTATGCCTGCTGTGCTAATCAGTCATGTCACTCAACAGGTATTTTGAGTTCTTACTGCTTATTTTTTAAAACTGAAAAATTGATTCAATCAGGATGATGCACGGTAACCGTTTTAGCAACTTACTGTTGTCCACAAACGCGCAAGCTGTGCAGCAACTATCATAAGGACACAGGAGATTCTTATCCAGATGTCCTAGCACTGAGATATAGCAACATACCACATCATCGTTTTGGAGCCTTGCTTATAGTTGTCACTAATGAACATTTGTGACTTCAGGGTTCAATTTTAACAGCAGGATAACCGCTGATAAGCTGGTAGTACCACTTCATCCCAAATGATTAAGCCAAAAGCTTTTTCTATGTTTGGGTACAGCTATAAGGGCATTGAATTCCACTAACGAGTACACTTCCATAAACATCTGGCTATTCCTTTACCTTTCATGCCATCAGTATTACTTCTTTTCATGACCTTACCTGTCCGGGGGTTCAGAGCAGGAATATCATGGGATCAGTCACATATCTTGTAGTTTCAAATGCTCCATGCTCTGCTACTGGGGTCTGTTATTCCTTATTCTTGCCCAGAAACTGGTCTGCATTCTTTTGTCCAAAGATAAGGCCAAAATTTAGACAGGTGTCATAATATCTCTGTTGTTCTCCACTTCCACTTCTGGGACAGGCATTATTTTTATCTGTCCTAATCCAATAGAATCAGCCTTCACTTTCTTCATTCTGATAAATAGGCTACCAAATCTTAGTATCTTGGGAAGAAGGGTTCTCTAATTTTAGTTCTTTGTCCTTCCCTCTTTGTAAGAATTACCACCCTTTTCTGTTTTCTGCCTCACTGTCACTGTTTATGCCATGTGCAAGGAGGATGTGAGCTACAACGTTTTCATCCCACTGAGCCTCTCCTCCATGCATGTGGGTACTCTCATAAACATACCAGATTTTTTCTTTTCCTCTGTGCTTGCACAGAGCCATCTGTAGTGACAAAACAGCATTGCAAAAGTCATCAGTGTACTGAACATTTCATCTAGTTCTATGTGCAAAAGCCAAATGTCAGGTGCCAGATTTATGACTCCACAGCATATAAATATTCCCTCTCTGGAAAGGTCATGCAAGATTATCATCAATATATGAAGCAGACAGTGACAACAGTGTCCATTTCAGTACCTTCAGTTGTTTGTAAATCTATAATTTGCTGTGCAGTTGTTTTACAACCACCATAATGATTAGCCAATATGCAGTAATGTTATCTTCTGATTCTACACTAATGGTCTTTCGTAGACTTCAAATCACAGCTTTGCCATGAAAGAGCAATTTCCTTTGAAACTGGCTTCTTATTCCTGGTTGTACAGAGCTGATTTCATGTGCTTTATATATGAAGTTTGAGAGTTGTCTCCTGTCTCTAGCTTAGGGGATTCATTTCCCATTGGAGTTCTCTAGAATTTGTTGTTAAGTACTGCTGGACTCACTGTAAGAAAGTTTTTCTTCTTTTTTTTTTTCTTTTTTTTATGTTTTTGATTGGATTTACAATGTTTTCTAAATAATTGTATCTGGTTCTAATTCATCCTTGAGGAGTCATACTGGATTGCCTAGTTGAAGCATAACCTGATGGTGTCTTACTGCTACTGCTCTTGCTCTAATTTTGACATCTTATCGAGTTGTTTTCTTGTCCAGAGTATTTAAACTTTATGTGTTCTAGGACTGAGGCCATTCTCTGATCCTTCACCCTTTCCACATAAAATTTTGGTGAAATCCTTCCCTGGCTTGTCTCTACTGCATTTGAAGCTACTGTAGCTCTCACTGCAACAAGGTGCTTCCATGCTTTCATGCCATCTGTCTGAGTAAATTTGACTTCTACAAGCATGGACTCCTGACTGTCATTTGTACGTACTGGGAGGGAACCTAACACCTGACTAGTCTTGGTTACTCATCTTTCCAGCATTTTCATTCTTCCCTGTCTATATATATGTATGTATGTTAAAACTGATTTAAGATTAGATTCCTCTTTCAGACCCCTTTCGAATTATGTCCCCTATACCAGTTTCCTTAAAATGCCTCCATTATGTGATAAGAACTATTCACAATGTGCAGAAGATCTATTCCTTCATACTTGCATTGGCTTCTTTTAAAGATCTGTACAAATACTTTAAGCTCTTAGTTCCCAATACTGAGGCAAAGGCAAGCTTTAGAGAAACACACACTTTCCCCTTACAGTTGTCTTTTTTGCACAGTGAGTTCTGTCACCTCAGGTTCCCATGTCCACCAAATCTCCATTCCTACACAGCTGTAAGAAACAGAGCTTTCATGTGCATACAGCATGTTCAGGCTCTGCCGTTTCCAACATCAAAGCCAACTTCAATTATGCCCTTAGTCCACACTAATATATGTACTTCATGAAAACTGTTCTTTTTTCAATTCTACTATAACATTTGTTATCTTTCCCTCAAGGAAAAAAAAAAAAAAAAGATAACAAAGTCAGTTACAGCTGAGAGTGCATATCAGAAACTTAACATAAATCACATGATAGAAAAACTATGTTTCAATATCCCCAAAAGTCAACGCGTAGGTTAAACTGAAAAGAAATTCAAGTATGTTAAGAGAGAAACACATAGGATAATCCCCATGCAATCTAAATTCTTGTACTATAGTAACACCACAAAGAAACCATTTGGTTTCTGTTAAGATTTTCAGAGCTTGTGATTCCAAATCTCGTTAAACTCATTTTTTGAACATATTGTCTTCTTTTTTCTTGCTAGTTTCACACTAGTGAAAGATAATTCACACATTTCTTTACCTTGTCATGTGTCAGAACATGAGTGAAGAATGCCAATGTTTTTGTGAATCTACATATTTAACCCTCCCACCACTGTTCTTCATTAGCATTTGAAAGAGTGCCTTTTAAGCAGTCAGAAATGCAAAACAAAGTTTGTAGGCCGACGTGATGATGATGATGATGCAAACTGATGTCTCTTTTTTCCTTACCTTCAGGTTTTCAGGCATGTAAGCCTTGTCTGGAAGCAAAGGCAGCAAGCTTAAAAATAAATATATGCTCTGAACAACTACTTAAATGATAAGTTTATATCTGTCTTAAAAAGCAGTTTAGTAGAAGCTCATTTAGTGAACAAAATAATTAGTGCAAAGGACTCAGTGTCCACACTATATGCATTTTGAGGGACTACTTTGGATTAGTTATAATCCAGAAAACTGAAGGCCCAAAGTATTAAGATGCACTCCTGGAGCTCATCTTCTGGTTTGCTTTTATTCCACAGGAGCACCTGGTATGAATTCGGAGCTCATTCCTTGTCATGGATCAAGCACAGTAAGTGGGGAGGATTGGGAGATCCTATTCAAAAGTGTACACCCAATCTGCACTAAAATGACCACGCAAATGCATGCTAACTTGCCTTGCTGATCAATCTAATTAAGTTGAGTTTATAGCAACACTTTCCATCTTCACATAAACCTGTCTGTATGCCTGAACGCTCAGCTCTATCTCCCCCACCCTGCCAGTCCCCTCAACTTGTACAATAGAAGACATAACTTTTTCCTGCAAATCTTCCTACATTTCTGTCCTCATGTCTCCAGCACTGCTGTTTGTTAAATGTCTGCATGTGTATTCAACCATGCAATGAAGGAAGATGGGAACTGGCTACCCACACTCACTGTCCTCTGCCGAGTATTTCCTATTATAGTTCCTATAATAGAAATGCAGCCAGAAATTGAAAATTTTCTTACCTGAAAGCCTAACTGGAACTCTGACAATAATAAGCCCACAGGTTAGTAAGTGCATGGCCAATTTGTTGCAGAGACTGTTGATTGTCACTGGCTACCTCAAGAGTCCTTTTTTTTTCCTAGCAGCTTCAAATTAGAGGGCAGAAATGGATTACATCATCTATTTCTTACACATCAAGCTCCTTTTTTTCCTTCTGTTTCTTCCTGAATGTCTTGTGGAGTATGGGCAGTTTCTCTTCACAAAGAAAGCTCAATGAAACAGTAAAGAAAACTTCTGCAGGACTAATTTAGTGCCTAGGCAACATGGGAACAGCTGAAAAGCACTACTAGATAACTCTGGCACAAGCGTACTAATGCATGAGTACAGTATCATGAGGGCAGGAATGCGTGTTTGTTTACAGACTGCGAAAAAGGTACTGTCCACTGTTTCCATCTATTATTTGATTTTGGACACTATTTAATATTTAACATAAAGTATTTTTGTTATCTTCTATGATATTATAATAAGACGCTTTTTCTTCTACATTACCATTCCCCCTCCTGGCCATAGCTGTCCCACCATTGCCTCTGCCCAGTGGAGTGAGTAGAAGAGGTGCAGCAGACTGAGCGTGGGAAGGACTTATTTGCCTGTGTTCCCTTCCGGATAGCTCCAGCACTCTCCCTCACTGTACTGCACTCCGGCTTTGTGGGGTTTTTTTCTGCTTTTCATGATAAGCCAAATTCTCCTCTCTGTGTAGAAAGGCTGTGGATGTGTATTGTGCTTGATCTGGCAGTATGAGTGTAGAAGGAAAAAAAATCTAAAAGTTTTTTGTACTTTAATAATAAAGCTCCATTAAATTTCATTAATAAAACATCACTGATGATGCAAGCACAGGTTTGGGGTGGGTACTAAATTACAGGGGCTGCTGAAGTAACAGAAAGAATGTTGCACATGCCTACAAAGCAGGTACATCTTATCCACTCTATAAGAAAGTCCTAAATTTTAAAAGATAAAATTTATGGCCTAAATGTACAAAATTGTCATTTAAATAAAAAGGTGATTTTACATTTATATTAAACAGGCTGTCTATATTAGCTTGTTTTTAGAATTACATTAATGAAGAGCAAGTGAAGTTGCTAGACTTCTTGTTAACCTAACACTTCCTACCAGGCCAGGGCAATTGAACATCTCTCCAGCTTGCCATAGTGCGATATGTAAAGTCTCACTCCTCTAAAAACAGAAAAGCAAACAGATCGGTCTGAAGATTGTGCACACCTTACTGCATATGACTCTCTTAAAATGAACCTGAAAGTGTAAACAGTGAAGTCAGTTTTTGAATTTTTTTTCTTTTAAGAGAAGACAGTGTCTTCCATAACACCTATATTATTTGAACAGACTAGCAGTAATGTAGTAGAAGACTTAAAACAGCTATTCAAACTCATTCTGTTGCATTTGTACAACTAGGGATCTGAGCAAATACTGGCTCCACTTGGTCAACTAAAGATGCCCCACAAGGTAGGATGATCAATAACATACACACACACACACAAATCACGCAATTAAATTAAAAAGCCTTTTTGATATGTGTAATTTTGTGTATTCTTTCAATTTACAGTATTTTTACATCATGCAACAATAGCAAATGTAAACTACAACATACGTAAGTATTTTCTGAAATAATTTCAAATGTCATTTATGAAACCATCTGACCAAAAAAGCCTACACCAGTGACAATAATTAAGTTTTAGTAACTGACTATTATTCCTGAGATCCGATTTCTTTAGTATCAGAAAGTTGAGCTGAAGTATGCAATTGGATTTATGCTGGTTTGAGCTAGGATAGAGTTAATTTTCTTCATAGTAGCTAGTATGGGGTTATGTTTTGGATTTGTGCTGATAAGAGTGCTGATAACAGAGAGACGTTTTCGTTGTTGCTGAGCAGTGCTTACACAGAGTCAAGGCCTTTTCTGCTTCTCCCACCACCCCACCAGCGAGTAGGCTGGGGTGCATGGGAAGTTGGGTGGGGACACAGCCAGGACAGCTGACCCCAACTGACCAAAGGGATATTCCATACCATATGACATCATGCTCAGCATATGAAGCTGAAGGAAGAAGTGAGGGATGTTCAGATTTATAGCATTTGCCTTCCCAATTAATCATTGGGACCCCCACTGTCCTGGAGATGGCTGAACACCTGCCTGCCAATGGAAAGTGGTGAATGAATTGCTTGTTCTGCTTTGCTTGTATGTGTGGCTTTTGCTTCACCTGTTAAACTGTCTTTATCTCAACCCACGAGTTTTCTCACTTTTACTTTTCTGATTCTCTCCCCCATCCTACTGGGGTGGAGTGAGTGAGTGGCTGCATGGGGCTTAGTTGCTGGCTGGAGTTAAACCATGACAGAATCTATAAAGAGTAAGAGCTGCCATCCTGTAGGAAATCCTGGTGATTCAACATTTTGTTTAATCTAAAACTTTTTTTTTTTTTTTAATGACAGTATGGATATGACAAAGTATCCCACTTTGACATTTTTTATTGAAAGGAACTTTTTTCCAATTTAAAATATTTCATTTCAACTGGTAAAGGCTCAAGTCAGTCCCAATTACCATGGCTCTTTATACTTTTATTCTCTCCAACAGACAAAACTCTGAAACCACTTAGATCACTTTCATGTCATTAATGATCTTCAGGCCTCCTACAACAAACAGTAGGAACCAGAGAGTTACTAACAATGACACAGAAGCAGACTAAGAACCATTTATGGCTCTGATCCCAGTACATTTGGAAAAGAAGTGCAAAAGATGTGCTGCAGCACAGACATAGCCTGCCCCTAATGCATAGAGGTGATTCAAACAGCTCAAAAACTACAATGGATTTTGACAGATGAAGTCCAGGGATGGAAGACACTGCAGCTTTAGCTCTCATGAAGTACATGTTCAAACAGAAATAAATAACTGACCAACTGATCTAAAGTAAAACATTTCAGTTTGGTGTACCAGGTTAAAACATTTAACTTGCCTTCCATCTGATGTGTGGAATTATTTTAATGATTTTTTAAATTTAAGAAAATCAAATCCTTTTTTTTTTTTTCTGGGAAACCTATTTTTGCCTAAGATCTACTTTCTGCTTTTAAAAACTACACATAATCAGTTCAGAGATGGACATTCCTCAACCTTGAAAAGAAAACAGGAATACAGCTGAGAAAGAAGGATATCCTTTCCTTCAGTCTCCTTATGTGCTACAGTTTGTATTACAAGCAGTCAGAAATTAAGTTATTTTTTGGCAAAATCTGAGGAAAGGGAGCCTCAGGTTCCAAGAAGGGGAGCAGGCAGGGAACAAGGCTCATGTTCCCAGGCTTCAGGCGCTGTCTTCTTGCCTGGCAAAGGCAAAAGAGCTTGTTTCCAAAACACTGACAAAACCCCCAAGAAGCTATGCTCAGATTGTGAAGTTATGCTGGCATTTTCTTGACTATGTTTATAAGTAATGATCATTTTACACAGAGACATGCCAAGAATCACTGGAAATTACTTGGGCGAAGAACCACAAGAACAGCTTATAATGTTTTCAGAAATGTCTTTGCATCAGTTACAAGAGACGCTTGCTGCAGGAAGAGGACTCTGAAGGAAATAGGACTTCAAGTACTGCTTTTATCACAGTCCTAAATGGAAAACAGAAGGTGACTCCATCGTACAATGCCCTGAGATACTGAGCCTAGATGGATGAGCTACAGAGGAAGCTCAAAGCAGATGTCTGGTCAGAAACAAATTAATCCTCTTCTCTCTCAAGTGAGTAAAGGTTGTTTAACCTTGACCTCCATCCAAGAGTCTGTTTTCTTGATGGAATGTATCTGGTTTTAGCCATTCTTTGGTGTTAATTTTCTTTCATACTCTTTAGTTTCCCAGCTTTTCAAAAAGGGAAAAAGGCATAATGACAGGAGACTGACTTTTGCTTTGTAAGTTTTCATAACTCTATGATTTAGTCAAAAATGAAAGCTCATTCGCCTATAAAAAAGCACAGAGTGCCCTTAAGGTTACCATGTCCTCACTGGAAGGTAAGTTTTGATTAACTCATTGACAGCTAGCACTAAAATTTCTTGAACTGGCACAAAAAAGCTGAGCTCAGCTGACATCTCTGTTGCGGAACACAGCTCTGTTATGTTGTCTGCTGCATGTGAAGCTCTACAGGGACATAAGGAAATGAATACACGTACAGATCAAATAGTAAAGAGTATATATTAAGTAGATAGCTCCAACACTCAGAGCTATATTGTTCTTTCTTTGCTCTCACTCTTGCTTAAGTTTTTTTTCCATAACTTTGAGCCATCTCCTTCAAATCCATCAGCCCTCTGAGCAACCACCAATATGCAAGACCCTGAGCACTGCTCACCCCAAAAAGCCACATCTGTTTCAGTCGCCGTGCTGCCACAAGTGAGCAACACACAATTATAACGTAGCTCATAACAAGTGAAATTCAAATCGCTGCTTACGTTGCTGCTTGCAGTGATAACAAAATTATGAGAGCAACAACAAACACTGAAACCATTCAAGCAAACAAACTAAAGTACATGCTAGGTTTTTGTGGCAGCCACATCCTAGTGTTTCTCAAGGCTTTCTTCCTCCCTTGATGTAATTTTTCCCTTTGACCACATCTCACTTTACATCAAAAAAAGTAATTATTTTTTGTAGAATGTGCAAATTGGATGTATAGTATGAGATGAAGAAGGATAGAGGTAACATGAATCTTAAACATACAAATAAAAGAAGAACTGGAAAAGAAAGTTAACCCAAATAATCTACTTGTACATGTTCAGAAATCTTTGAAGAGCTGTGTGCATATTGCAAGTTGCAGCAGGCCTGCAGGCGGCTTTAATTTGCATGAATGGCTCTAGCACAGCAGAGAAGGGCTGGATGACTGGACGACCTTGGCAGCATCCTGAGGGTCACTGAAATGCAGTTTCTTCAGTCAGGCTCAGAGGGACTCCTTTGCTAGGATATATACCAGTATTTTCTTTCTTCAGATTTTTTTTTTGTTTGGCAAACATAATTCCAGGTGCAGTAAGGCTGTAGTATTCTCAGATGAAATGTGATTGTTTCACAAATTTGAATAATTCCCTCTCTGGATATTGCCTCATTATATTCTGTTAACCAAATGCATCTTGCAATTTTAGCAGTATATTGGGACACTTAGCAGGCCATTGCTACTCGTCACAATATTAGTCAACATAAGATGTGTTTCTTATGAGATTTTGATTAATGATCATCAAATCAGCATGTGAAGATCCACTGCATGACCCTTTCCCTTCCACTTCTGAGAAACAGCAGCAGAAAATACTGCAGGTAGTATGCTTCAGGCAGCAAAAGTGACAGCATGACCAGGGTTAGATACCTATTTCCTAATTAATTTAAACAGTTTCTGCTCACTACCCGCTAATTAAGTCTGTTTCATTTTGGCTGAATACCATTAAACTGAACACGGTTATCACTCATGCTGTTACTATAGATAAACAAAAATTAAAACATTCCATATGTAAAGGATATTATCCTAATAAAAAATGAAAGAAAGTTCTTAAAATGCTAAGTTCAATGCATGTGACTGAAATTTAAACACAAACCCAATACAAATTCCTATATTAACAAGGATAACTTACTGCTTTTCTTGTTGATAGTTCAAGTTTGCAATTAGATCAGTTTATCTCATGCCTAGGAGGATGGGTAGGATAAGTGCAGGAGCCAGTAAAGATTATGAGATAACACAAGCTAAAATGCCAAACATATGTAGAGCTATTCCATTGTTCCAACACATTTCATCTTCTTAAAAAAACTGAGCATACCAAAGATGAGATGACAAGATGAGACGATGGAGAGGAAAAGACACATGTTATACAGAACTCTGCTCAAGTTTCTTGACCCAGAAATAATATCTCACAGGGAGATATACTCATTCTTGGTCTATAGATTTGATTCCTGCACCTCATACTCAAAAATGGAGACTAGCTCCTTAAAAAGGCTCCGTTTAGTACAAAACATTACAGTTTAAGTGCAATCCATTTTGCTTGGCAAAACGGATTGTCACAGACATGTCACTTTTGCATTCTCTTTATGCCAGTTCCCTCTGAATTCAGAGTCCAGTTCAAGGTCTGTGTCCTGCTATTCATAGCCCTAGGAAATGATTCTTTTGTGTAAGGGGCCATTCCAGTTGAGTAACTTCAGACAGCTGAAAAACACAAAAGCAGACTTGACGAAAACTAATAAAATGTAACAGGAAGATTTTGATCCATATTGCTAAAATACCTTTAAAAATTGGAACCAAAAAAATCCCTTCCTCATATACATGAGAATGCAATTTTTCTTTTAGAAGTGACTGCAAAATATGCATGATCTAAGTCCATCACGAAGGAGAACAACAAGGTTGGGCCCTACATTGAAACATTGAATGATGTCACATGTTGTAATGTTTAAAACAAGAAAAAAAGCAGTTGGAATTTCTCAACACTTTGTGTAGAGCTCGGCTCCAAATTAGGATATGCAAATGTGTCTACTTTTGAGTGATGTGTCTAAATTCTGATTATAGCCCTTGGGAAGCTAGTACTGCCAGTGGAGAGAAAGTCCAGGCTTTACTGCTCTCCCATTGATCATAATTTTGAAAAATCTGCATCAGTAGTTCTGTAACATATTCTCTTTAGCCCAGAAAATGCCCTAACAAATATAAAAGCGTTATTCATTTTGATAGATCCTCCCTTCACAAATTAGAATTAGGCTATTCATTAATCCTGCTGTTTTCCAAACCCTTGCAGCTTTATAGGGCATCTCACATAATATATTCTCTTTAAAGCTCCAGTTTTTGTATTCTCTTAAACCAATTAACATCTTATAATTCTCTTAAAAAAAAAAAAAAAGGTATGGAAAACAACATGAAAATATGAACAATACACACTGCAAAATGGAAGTGATAGAAGACACAGTCATTACCTAAAAACATATCATCAGCTTTGTTAAAGTTTTCAAATATGAGAATGCACAACTACCGGTGCTGGTCCTCCTTGATCCCACAAGCTTCAGTTATGCAATGTGTCACGGCCATGGAAGTCTCATGTATTTCCAAGGAACCTTAGTTTACCTTCCAAGGCCACCTGACACAGATACCTGCTTGGTACTGTCTGGTTTGATCAATAATATTTTTTGTAATCACACATATAAATTCTGATGACAGACCATTCCCTGGGTGATGGGGGAGAGATTTGAACATATAACTTAAGTTACAAATTGTATCTAGCTCAGGTTTCATGTTTGGCAAAAACTGGTGGCTGCTTTTCACATATACTTATAAGACTGATATTCTGTATTTGATGAGGAAGCACTTCAACGTGAGCTTCAGCATCCTTTAAAATAATTAATTCTTCATCTTTTGATATCATCTCATACACTCCTTTATATATTTTGCTTTATATTAATTATATTTTCCACTGTGGGTAAATTAAGGAGCCACTATTTTTTGTTTACATTTTCTTTACCTGTTTTTTCTTCATAAGAAAGTCAGCATTACAGTTGATAATAAGTAATTCTCTTCACAAAAGTAATGATTTTCAATGCCACTGCAACGTTTTTCAGAATGAGAGAGGCAAAGGAACAATCCTGAAATATTCTTTTTTAAGTAATTTTTTAAATCAAGCTTTTCAATTTTATTTTAATTAATTTCTGTCCAGATTTTTTAATAAGGTCAAGGTATAACTAAACTGTCAAATGACTTTTTCAGTATTTTTCTCACAGAAAATGTGTTTTTTCTTCCTTATTTCAAACAAACTCTAAAGTCACAAGAAACTTTATGGCATTTAACTTTTATTCTCTGAAAAGTTCTGCTTTGAGGTCTGTCCAAAATATTGCTTGGCTCATACATGTTTTGTAAGAGGATCTGACATGGAAAAAATTTGTGGATAAGTAAAAATGTCCCTACTCTTATATGCTACTCAAATGATCCCTTGCTAAAACTACAAAGTAAACAAAATCATTCTGTGTGCTATTGTATTTGCTGGCAGTTATACCATCATGAGTGAACTGCCTAATTGCATAAACAGCCATGATATTTCTGGGTCAGTTGACAATTGCATTTGGAGGCACAGGGGTCCCAAGGAATATCTGAAAGTCATAACTGGCAAAAGCTACATCTGCAGTATTTTTCTATTTAACTTAAGGGGCAATAATTCAGTCATTCAACATTTGTTCACCAATCAACCAAATGCCAAGTCATTATTTTAAGCCTCTAGACTCAATATGCAGATGTGATTTTGTTCCTTCACAAACTAAGTAAGTAGCATTTTTCAGATATTAAGAATGGGACTATTCTCAGCATTTATTACACAATAGACAGGCTTTTAAGAAAGAAGAAAAAACCTAGAAATTCACAAACATATTAAAAAAACTTGTCCTTAATAAAAGATGAGACTTGAACAAATATAAGCAAAAGTACATGCCGAGATGAGAATAAGTTTAAGCTTTCAGTGTATATATATTACTAAGTCGAACCATTAAAAATCCGCTCTAGAGGTTTTCTTACAGACATTTCTGCATTTCCAGTTCCTTCTTCAGAATTATTCCTCATTTACTGTTGTTTAAATGAGAAGAGAATGAGAGCCTTTCTTTTTTATTTGAGCATAATGTTCTTGATTCAGAAGATCTAGTGAAGAGATCTATTAACAATTCACCTTGTTTTCAGAGAGGGATTGTTGTCCATAAGCCTGCTGTATGGAAGGGGATAGCTTCCACTCCAGCTAGCTGAGTAGAGGCTGTGATCTGCTGAATTTCATGCTAGCCTTTGTCTTCTTGTTCTTTTTGCAGCTATTGTCTATTGTTCCAACCTAATCCTGTCCTGGTTTCTCCCTACTAGGTACCTCTGACAGGAATTTATGTCATCGTCAGACATCAAAGCCATAAGGATGGAAGAAGAAATATTTTATGCAATCTTTCATTTGCAGCACACTTTATTTCACTGTTCTTATAGGTACTGATGGCACAAATATGAAAATCCATTCATTTGGATACAAATACTGCAGTCTTTACTCATCAATCTCAGTTAAAGTTTGTTTACATAAAGACTAAATTTAGTCCTTACACTTCAAAATAAACAGACAGCTCCCCCCACCCTTCCATCCTCCACAAAAAGCTTTCAGTTGTAGCACTTGGAGAAAAAGGCACATAAAGCCCATAAATGAGTCAGACCAAACTACCACTTTAATCAAACTTGTAGTACTTGGCTGTAAAGCACTACAAAAAAAGTAAGAAAAACTGAAACACCCTTAAGGATAATTGAACAAGCCAGGACTGCTATCATACAGGGAATAAATATTGGAAAAACAATAATCTAGAAAGGCTGATGCTGAAAGAATTAAATTAAGCACCCATGGAAGTTAATTACTGGGAAAGTAAAAAGTGTATTGGAAACAGCAAAAGAGAAGATAGACAAATAAACCTGCTACCAACTAAACTTGATTCCAAGTATTCCCTTTTCTATTCCGTGTAATGTATAAATTACAGTGACTAATCTGACAGGTATAGATTCACAGTAATGCAAGAATAATAAAAATTTAGCCCACACTTCTTCTACTTTATTGAATTTCATCTGTGTCCGTTTATTGGAATTCTTGGTAACTACCCTGCTGTTACAGATTGGAAAATGACAGAACTTTTCCAGTTCCTTTTTTCTCATTTCAACATGGTTTCTTCTTTGGAGAAGCCATCCAGTGTGCACCCACTCCTATCTACAGGTAGCGGAGTGCCAACACCAGTTGTGGCATTCATTTGGTATTAATTTCTTCTCCGTACAGGTGAAAAATGCCCTGTTCTGGATTACAGATATCTGTTTAGCATTTCACATAAAGACAAGACAAAGATGATGTGAGAACATTCTCTAAGGAGAGAGTTGAAAACTGCAAATCGTCTACGTACTTCAGTTGCATTTGGTGCTTCTCCTACTGGTCTCCAACTGGAAGAAGGGCACCTATTTCACAGCAATGGCTAGAAGCAGCCCAAAGAACATGAAATGGAGTATGGGAGGTGTAGCGATCCTGCCCAGAAGATTAGTGTACATTGAGGAGTCAGTGATCCATGTAAGAGGCAACACGAGTAGCCACAGGCCTGTGCTGTCCTGTACTACACTGCATTCACAGCATGGCTTTCAGGCCTGCATTGTGTTCCACTTATCCCTTAGCTGCAGGATAAACTTAGACGTCTAAGTGCAGAAAGCTCACACTTGGTACCAGTGATTACCTCACCTGTGTGTCCTTCTCTTTGCCTTAAAGCAAACCAGCAAGTTCTTACGCGAACATCCATTTCTTTCATGGTAGAAATGATGAATAGTAGTTTTCCTCCAAGAAAATACTAGAAGAACTCTAAAGACTACAATGCAGGCAAACCCCTCCATGGACAGGATCTTCACCGCATGCTGTGCCCAGACTGGAGGTACATCCAGTGACACTGCACAAGTTGGGGCTCTCACAGGTGAAGGACCATGAGATTACCTATCCTCTTTT
The DNA here is from genome assembly GCF_000687285.1 of Phaethon lepturus. Lineage (NCBI taxonomy): Eukaryota > Metazoa > Chordata > Aves > Phaethontiformes > Phaethontidae > Phaethon > Phaethon lepturus. The sequence goes on along the minus strand of NW_010512635.1, from coordinate 53,015 downwards.
TTATTTTTCTGTTAGCTCCAGCAAATGGTATTGTCAGAAATACCTTATAGAGTCTGAGGGCAGTTCTTAACTGAGATCGTAATGAACACTGTCACTACTGGGGTCTAACACAAAAGCCATATAGACTTGGAGTTAAATTGTCCTGAACACTAAAACTCTTGCTATAATTCTGCTAATATAGTTCTCAGTGCAATAGAAATATATTTTGCTATCCTTCTTTAAAAAGTCAGTTATAAAACTGATATACATCTCACAAATTTACAAATTTTCATTATAATTCCAATGCTCACTTGTTCTCAGAAGCAACTTAATTAAATATTGAAAGGTTATTTCTTTGAGGTCCCATTTAAAATGGATTGTATTAAAAAAATATATTTTAGAGCTGAAATGAGTTATAAACATTTACATAGAAAAACTTTAATTGCCTTTCACCAAACTATGCAGCACTATGCATTCAAAACTACTGTAAGAGATACACTATTCTATCATGCTCTTGAACACAGACTGTATCATGCGATTCATGATACATGGATGATAGGAGAATGCATGTCCCATGCCTTCATGTTAATAAGGCACACTTTGAC
>NW_010512635.1:50177-52415 GCF_000687285.1 Phaethon lepturus | reverse complement strand
CTTTCCCATAATGTCTCTGTAGCCAAATAACTGAAATATGGGTTGGATAAGTGGGTAAAAAAGTGGGTAGAAAACTGGCTGGAACGTTGACCTCATAGGTTTGCAATTAGAGGCACAAAGTTCAGCTGGCTAACCAGAGGTGTCCCTGGGATTCACAGTAGGGCCAACAGTATTTAAAGTCTTTTTTAAGAACCGAAATAGTGGGTCAGAGCTCAGTCTTGAAAAGTTTGCAGACAACACCAGAGACAGACTTAGAGGTGGACAGTGGTATAATGAGAGACAACAGACACATGTTGCAACATAGAATCATAAAATCCTGGAATGCTTTGAGTTGGAAAGGATCTTCAAAGATCATCTAGTCCAACCCCCCTGCCATGGGCAGGAACATTTTTCACTAGATCAGGTTGCTCTAAAACCCCATCAAACCTCCCCTTGAACACTTCCATGGATGGGGCATCCACAATTTCTCTGGGTAATTTCTCTGGACATCCAACATCTCGCTGTCTTCATCATCAAAAATTTGTTCCTTTTATCCAACTTAAAACTACGTTCTTTCAGTTTAAAACTGTCACCGCTTGCCCTGTCACTACAGGGGCACTACTACTACTTGCCCCGCCACTACTTTATATATTGAAAGGCCACAATAAGGTCTCCCCAAAGCCTTCTCTTCAGGCTGAACAAACCCAGCTCTCAGCTTTTCTTCATACGAAACATGGGATCCTCTAACTAACTTTATATACAAATTCACCATGACGGTGGTCAAACACTGGAACAGGTCCCCCTGGACATATTAAAAACTCAGCTGTAAAAGTCCCTGAGCAACTTGATATAGTCCATTTCCTTGGGTGGAGAAACGATAAATACTTAACATGTCTAAAACCTGAATCTTTAACAGTTTATAGTGCAGCTGGAAAAGAAATTCTCTTGTCATCCTATGAATGATTCAAAAATCTCAAATATTTTTCCTGTCTTTTAACAGAATGTAAATGAGAAAACATTTAAAATTTTCACAAAGCACTTTTTTTTTTAAAATTTGGTCTAGGTCATTTGGTTATGACCTTTAAGACAATTGTTTCACTAGGATTATCTTATTTATAAAAATGTCAGTTGCCGGTGAAAAAAAATGAGGTCTTTCATTTTGAAAAGGTCAAAAAGTTTTGACCTTTTCAAAACTCTTTCGAGAAAAAAAACTGTCAAAGAAGTTTGTTTTGTGAATAGCTGAATGTAGTCATTACAACAGAACAACTCCATTGTGCAGACCCACTGCTCACAGTAAAAACTTTGTGGCACGGCTTTCAGTAAAGACACATGATCTGATTTAAAAAGTGTTGACTCTCTCACCTTTTTCTGCCCCACTAAAGCAAAATTTCATTTTCCTTCATGAGTAACAGCAATCTACCAGGACACAACAATTGAATCTCAGTAATTAACATATTTTTACTTCCAACCATAATTTGCAATAACAATTACAAATAAAAATGCATGTAACTCTAAATATTTAAATATTTTTATTATTGTGTATTAGGTATAAAGAAGGGAAGCTAAAAAGGAAAAAGTTCCTTGCTCCATGATAGTGAGCATTCCTGTCTGACTTACAATGTTTTTCTCAGCCTGTCAGAACTGCAGCACCTCTGGGCATGACATTTCTCTTGGATGAATGTCTCCTCCACAGTTTGTTAGACATTGCATACTGATGCGTTGATTCCCTAAAGGTGACATCATTACAAGAGGTGTTATCTTTTTCATGTTGTTGGAAACACTGTCCAGCTTATTTTTTAAGCTATCTCCTCCTCTTATCTTTCATTTTCTTTTTCACCTTCCTTTTATAGAGTATTTCTTTTAAGAATAATATTTTGGGCAATTATTGGCCCCTTCTGCTACAAAATTGTTGTAACAAAATTTCATAAAGGTTCTGATTCTGAAGCATGAAGAAACAAATTCTCCACTTAACTACTTAATGTTTTTTTTTTCCCAAAGTTGTTTTACAATATCTTTCCCCAAAGAAGAGCTACAGCAACATATTATTTCCTGTGTAACACTAAGAACTTGCTTTAATTTTGATTTTGGTAGAATCCAAAATACTGAGACATTCTAAACACCCATATTCTATCCCAGGTTGCTAATACCATTTCTGAGTTGCAAGTTCATAAGGAATTAAAAGTAATTAATATTTAAGTAATTTCATTCCAATTTTCCAACTGGATCTATGAAGATGGACTTTTATTAATTTATACACTT
>NW_010512635.1:42637-50146 GCF_000687285.1 Phaethon lepturus | reverse complement strand
GAACCGCTGCAAAAATGCGTAGTCCCATCATGCTGTTTCAGACTGCAATATCATCATTTAAAATTGTACAAGATGGTCATATAAAGAGTGAATTATGTAAAACTTCTTTGACAAAATTGGCAAGGTGTTAACAACATTATCTCAGCAACTTCTATCAAACTGCATGAATCACTCACGGAAGGAGAGAGAGGAGGCATTCGTGTGGCTCACTGCAGGCTGTATTAGGAGAAATTAGGAGTTTAAATTCCCTGCACCCTCATACAGCAAGACAGAAGTGCCTGTAGGACAGCGATTGAGAACACCTAAACCAGACTGCTAAAAGAGTAGACGACATGAATATCTTTCATTTTCTTAGAAAGCAGAGCAATACAATGGATCAGATATATCCATATCTGACAACCAGAAGCCTAAATTGTCCAGGATAACAGGATCAGAATGGGGTAAACCTGGGAAAGGTTAATGTCAAAACTGCGAAGGGATGCCATAGTCATTTCTGTCCTTTGCTGCCAATATCCCTTGTTTTTTATTTACAGCTGTCCAGCAGTAGTCCTCACTTGAGCAAAAGCTGCCAATTCTGTCAGACTAACCATCTACTATTATATCTTCTTTCTACCACAGTAGTTCCTGGATGTCTTAAGAAGAGGGTGGCACCCTCACTCCCTGGCAGTCGCTGCTTGATAAGCAGTAGCCCTTTGTGTGTGCAGGCTGTGACGGGGAAACACAACAACAGCTGCAGGTGGACGCAAGGCTGGAAGGGAAGGGAAGGGGCTGCTGAGCTCCTCCTGGGGCAGACCCAGCTCCCTGAGACGCCCCAGCATCTTCCTCCAGCAGCACTGGTGCTCCCAACCTTGGTACCCAGGGGGACTTTAAAGGGACTAGCATAGCAGCATAGGGAAAGGGTAGATATTCATAAGTCCTATTGTATAACAATTTTGAGGGTATTATTCCTAATGAAGCTGTATTACTGTATTACTTGCGTACTAAAAGCACTTGCATTATTGTAGTTGGACAAAACAACCGCTTTGTGTATTTCAATGTGATTGTTCAGTTTTCGGTTAGGCTAACAATAAATCTTGTCTCCACATACATATGATGTATTTCCTTCTGCCAAAAGCAAGATTTTGAGTGTAATAATATTTCAGTAATTAATGCAAATTTCAGTGGGGTCTTAGCATAGACCAGTTCTGAATGATGCGCTATGCACGATCCAAAGCACCCAATCACCTCCCTAATGGTTTTCTGAGGAAAAACAAACAAACAAACAAACAAACAAACCCCTCAAATGTACTGAACAGGATTTCTGAAGAAGTATTACAGCCTTTTTAAAGTCTCTTCCTTTGTATCAGATTTTTAACAGTATTAGCTGCAGTATTAACTGCTATGGAAACTGTTACTGTTGCTGCAGTGACATCAGTGGTGGTCAAAATGGTGCTTCAGAAAGAGAAATGCAAACACAAGCAGTTTCCTGCTGCTATGGGTTTTGTTTTGGTTTTCTTGCACAAACATGCCATGCAACTCTGAGGCCTTTCAGACTGGCAGAAATCAGGATGTTGTAGCCACCAGTTGTCAGGGACTTGACCAGTGGTATCATGGCTGCTGCTAAAACCACTTGCAGGTCCACCAGTGGGGGACAGCAGTGGCGTGAACAGACCAAAATTCATCATGGTACCTCCATTTTTATGATGGCATCCCAGCATGTCCTGAATTTTCATTGCGTTAACACTCAAAGTCGCTTCTCCCTTCCTTCCTCCCCACATTCCGAGGAACACCCAGCACTTTGTGACACGGTTTAGTGGGCATGGTGGTGTTGGGTTTATGGTTGGACTTGATGATCTTAGAGGTCTTTTCCAACCTGAATGGTTTTATGATTCTATGAAAAGGAAAAAGATCATTATACTACTCACTTCCACTACACAAACAAAAAGTAGCATCAGTAATCTGGTTGTGGCTCTTCTGTTCCAGGTAAGTAATTCAGCCCATGCCTAGAAGTACAGAAGATCTGGAAACAGGAACTAGGAGTTATAGGAGGATAGGGAGAATTTCTGCCTTTTTTTTTTTTTTTCAGATATCTTATGCCATAATTTCAGTAGATAGACAGATGTAAAATATGTGTTTAAAAAAAAAAAAAAGAAAAGAAATACCACAAATTTCAACCTGCTCATCATGACTGAAACCAAGAAGAACATTTGCCATTTGCTCTCTTTTTTTGTAAAGCAGGAATAATTCCAGTGGAACTTCCAGCTGGTTATTTAATGCTATGCAGGAGCCTCCCTGATTTTCAACAGCAGCTCTCCCCTCCCAGTCCTCACGGCAGGAATGGTCTTTCTATTAGCAGTGAGCCATAATTCTACAAATCATGCATCAAAGTTGCTCTTGCCATAGCACTGGCGGGAGGCAGGATGCCACAGAAGCCCTGTTTAACATTTCTCAGAAACGGTCTTAATCTGGTGTTGGCTCAGAGTGCCTATCTGCACCAGAAGGGGAAGGTAAGACACAAGAGGTTTTCAAACCCTGTGAACAGCTAAGCATTGAACTTAATATGAGGTCTATGATGTATTGCTGTTGGGAGTTTCAGTAAAGCCAGCTATAAGTAAGAATCTAATTGGACACTCATTTCATCTAAGTTAGGGCCTCAACACAGCCCACAGTCAGCTACATTGTGTTTTCTGGAAAAAGTCCTTACTGAATTACCAATATTGTATTTCTTTCAAGAAAGGGCAGCTTAAAAAAAGTAAACTCTGACTTTCTTTGGTAAGCAGTGAGTAAACAATACAATTTACACATATATAGGAATAAAATTTACTTCTGGGACTAGTAAAAATAAATTGAACTACACTTTCCAAATATTGATGTTGTCGCAAATTCCATCCGTTCTACAAGTTAAATCCTGAGCTGGGAATGCCATAAAAACCAGAAGAGGGTGCAGGCCATCAGCAGCTCATTAAAAGAAGCACTTTTTAAGCACAACTTTTACAAATGTTCTATATTCATGATGTTACTATAAAACAAAACAAATGTAGACGAGGCATTCATGACATAGAATCAATCGCCAGCTAGTTTATGCAACAAGAAAACAAAAATAAATGGAAGTCATATATCAAACTAATAAATGCAATCTAACCCTTATTGTTATCTTTCTGTTAATTTGGTAGAATAAAATCAATTTCAGTGTTTTCACTGATTTCCCACAGTCTGCTCCTACATAAGGATTCAGTAGCTGTTTACTTTATCTGGTTTTGAAAACACAGTATATCCTAATCACTGACAGGATGACAGAAGAGGTTTGACCTGACTATGGCTTTCATAATGAAGTTTCTCTACTCAAAGAGATAGGAAATTCAAGAGCTGTATTACTTCTTTTGAAAGGAATCTTCCACACTTTGAGACAGTGACCCCAGTAGACTTTTTTTTCCCAAGACTACTCACTAACAAGGACAAAAAAGGGAAGAAGCTATTTGAAAGAAATTATTTTCATGTTACAAGATGGCTGTTTTGTCAGAACACAGAAATAGAGGTGCTTCATGACGCTAAAGCAATAGGATTAACTTTTCAAAGCAAAAACACTCTCTAAACTAAAAAGATGACAGAAAACTAGTCTTACTTCGAGATTTCTATAAACGTTATCTCATTTGCTGTTTGAATTCTGGTTGTTACTGTAATATATGCTAAAACACTTTTTATAAGTAAAGATATTTCTTTATAAGTCAAAATGTCTATTGACATTTTGAAAAGTCATTATAACTTGTAACTGAACTCTCAATAGTAGATTTACAATTAGTTGCTGTCAGTAACCACTTCTTAACCTCTAAGACTGATGCAAAACTGATACCTCTCTTGAATAAATCCAACATCTTATTTCTTACACTAATGAATTAAAGATTAAAGTCCATTTTTTGTATATGTAAGAAATTAATAATCTCTGTATAATTAAAATTCATGTAAAAATATTAGTAGATACGCTCTGCTAAAAATCTCTTGAACTAAATTTTACTGGGAAAATATGCACTAAGTTATTAGTTGCCATATTTTCCTCCAGCATTTCTGTCATTTGCTTTACTGAGATTAGGTCTATCTGGCTCAAGGATTGTCCTTTTAATATCGTACTATCTGAGCTATCTGCTCAAACATCATGATAGGAATAAGCCACACAAACAAAAAATATATCATTAAATTAATAAAACATCGAGCAACAGTAAGAATATTTTGACTTCAAAGATCACATTCTGATACACAGCTATAACAGATACCATGTTAAAAAAACCTACTGCCTTAATATTAAACAGTATAAGTAATTGCTGAAACTCTTATGTCCTCAAAAAAAGAAAAAATAGTTTTTGTAAAACTTTTGAAAACCCTTGTTATAGTTTTGTTCAGTGAGTAGTGGTTCAATGCCTGACAAATGGTTTTGTATTTAAGTTCATATCCTAAAAAATTTGTTCACTTCTTACATAGAAAGAATTCCACTAAATTTAATGTAATTTTGCCTGGTTAAGGAGCCTCAAGATCCCTGCATTAACATATTATGCACCATTTGATAAGTGAGAAAGTAATGACTCAGAAAATGGTAATAATTTAGTTTGGTCTACTCACTCCTAAATGGTTGAAAATATCTTCCCTTGTAAATTACAACTGTCATAAAACCTGTGTCTTCAAAACTACATTTGACCAACATTAAAAAGAAAAACAAAGCAAAACAAGGTGGTAAATTCATTCTGATTTTAGGCTTGCTTTGTGTTGTCTTCTATCATAATGAGCAAATCACGGGTCCTCTAGATAAAACTGCCATAGCAAAGTATCGGCTCTAAGTTCTCCTTGTCTAAAGAAGCAGTAGGAAAATACCAGCTCAGCCAAAACAAGAGACATCAATGACCTTGGCACAACCATGACCACTAGCCAGGTGACAGAATAATACAGCACAGCTCTCATGACAAAAAAACATTGTTTATTATGTAAATTGAAGCTGATCTCTTCTTGTATGCTAATTTTAATACTCTTCATAATGGTAATTTTCAAAATCTTTTTATTTCCAATCTCTGGGAGAATGGTATTGATAATGGAATATGTATTTATTAGAAGGCATGTAAGAAAGAGACTTTTGTATAAAGAGATGATTTTTTTTTTCTTTCTTTATAACATCTGTTTGCATAGGTTGCCTAGACATTGTGACCTCCCAAGAAGATAGCAGTCCTTAATTGTCTAAGCATTTATTGTCACAGCTTTTCAGCAAGCATCCAATTTTGCAGTCAGGATACCAAGGAAAAGATTATTCAGTATGCCTTTACATAGGATTTCTGTGACAGGTCTATTAACTCTCATTCTATTGCCTTCAGCAGAAAACTGCTTTCCTGTGGTCATTTTGTAAACTTTGTTCCATGAGTAAATCAAAGCGGGGCTAAGAAGATGACTGAAGAGGTTTTAAGTACCTACTGCTGCTGCAAAATGCATTAGAAAAGGATATATACAGAACAATTCTGTATGCTTGGGATGCAAGAGACAAGGGGGTTTTGACTAAAGCCTATAGTACAAGGATTTGCATTGCACTGATTAAAAAAGAGAAAAGGGAATATAAAATGGGTTTAGAAACATTATAGGAGATTTTTCTTGTTCTCTAGGTATTATACTGAGTTTATTATATAAAGAGTAAAAGCAGATTGAAAAATACCGGCATTGCCACTACTATTTATTCAGCGAAGTAATTAAACCATAGATATTTAAACCTAAAGTAATGAAAGTTCATGCAGATGACTTAAAGGTCTTCTCAGACTGCAGGTCTTCTATAACCCTACTGAATCCCCAAGCAGTTTTCTCTTGAGCAACAGACCTTTAATTCCTTTATGTGGAATGCAACAACTTCATCAGGCAGGGTACTTGACACACGATATCATCCCAGATACATCTACTGTCCGATCATTAGGCCATTCTCCCGGAAAACGAGAACATGGGTTTGAATGCCTTTGAAAAATGAACACACTAAACATTAGGCTATTGAAGAAAGATGGGAAAGCATGGGTGTGGTTCCCAGAAAGAAGGTGTTAAGTCTGGTTATTTATTTATTTAATTAATATACTGAAGAAACACTGAGGTCAGGAAATTGCACAGGACTGAAATCCCAAGAGGATGGTAATGCTGCCCAGTAGTGCCGAGTAAGGTGCATAAATCCCACAGAGATATGTCATTTAAGGTGTATTTCTGTGTTCAGCATTTCCCACTGGCTAATTCCAAGTCTCCCTGCTCAGCATGCTGCTTTTTCTAAAGCATTTCCTGACACACCTAACTCTGACACACATTGTACAGGAAGCCTTTGTATTTTAGTAACATGGATTTAGATGTCATCAGGTTACGAGTTAGGTGCTACAGTACTATGCATCTGTGTCTCATCCCTTTGTCACTCCACAATCTTACAAAACAATTTAAATTCAGATTTTTCAGCTGATACAAACTTGTTCTACTACCTCAACAGCTATACCAATTTACACCAGCAAAAGGATGGCCCTGACTGCACAATTAAAGCATGAGCTAATATCAGTTATAATAAGCAATCAGTCAAAATCCATATATGAAAGAAACTGAAGTGATTAACTCCTAAAAACTGCCAGAAGAACCTTAATATTTATTTAGACAACCCCAAGTAACAGGCAAAGTGAACACCAGCTTGACGGTATGATTCTTTTCCAGACCTGCAATTTGTACACGGGGCATGACCAAGACCTGATGAGTGATTTGTACAGATTACCTCTTAGCCCAAAAGAAAGAGGCATTCTGCGAGAAGGGCTCAGCTGGCAGTTGTCCTATTACAGAACGACAAGTGATTTGATTGTGATACACAATGTAAGTGCACTGTTCTCATTAAAAATGAACATGCTGTGGGAGACTTTTACCATTTACTCTACAGGTACCCACTTTGAAAAACTAAGATATAATGAATATGTAATTTGGATATGTCTTTTATGGAAAAATCCAATGAACCCAAAATAAAACTTGGGAAGAACTCCTAATGTGAGATATAATTTTCTGTGTCTGTTCTACCCACAATTTTAAATGAGGTGACTTGTCATCTCTGAGCTATAATACCTTTCCTTTCAAATATTTACCAGATTGCCATGTCAGACTGTGATACACAGTACTATAATAGTGTATTGGGTTTGCATGGCAAGGTTTCGGAAGCGGGGGGCTGCAGGGGTGGCTTCTGTGAGGAGCTGCTAGAAGCTTCTCCTGTGTCCCACACAGCCAGCGCCAGCTGGCTCCAAGATGGACCCACAGCCGGCTCCAAGACGGACCCACCGCTGGCCAAGGTGGAGCCCATCAGTGACAGTGGTAATGTCTTTGGGATAACATATGTAATAAGGGAAAAAAAAAATCCTGTGCAGTTGCAGCTGGAAAGAGGAGTAAGAATATATAAGGAAACCGCTCTGCAGCCCCCAGGCCAGAGCAGCAGGAGGGGCAGGAGGGGCTCCAGGCGCCGGAGCAGAGGGTCCCCGGCAGCCCCTGGGGAAGCCCACGGTGAGGCCG
>NW_010512635.1:25866-42558 GCF_000687285.1 Phaethon lepturus | reverse complement strand
TGCCCCCGTGGCCAGCCCAGGCTGGAGCAGGCTGCTGGCAGGGCCTGTGGACCCATGGAGGGAGAGCATCTGACACTGGAGCAGGTTTGCTGGCAGGACTTGTGACCCTGTGGGGGACCCAGCCTGGAGGAGTCTGTTCCTGAAGGACGGCACCCGTGGGGGGACCCACGCTGCAGCTGTTCGTGAAGAACTGCAGCCTGTGGGAAGGACTCATGTGGGAGAATTTAATGAAGAACTGTCTCCTGTGGGAGGGACCCCAGGCTGGAGCAGGGGAAGGGTGTGATTCCTCCCCTTGAAGAGGAAGGAGCAGCAGAGACGTGTGATGAACTGACCACAAACCCCATTCCCCATCCCCTGTGCTGCTCGGGGTGAGAAGTGCTAGAGAAACTCAGGAGTGAATTTAAGCCTGAGAAGAAGGGAGGGGTGGGATGCAGGTGTTTTGAGGTTTATTTTTTTTATTTTCTCATTATCCTACTCTGATTTGATTGGTAATATATTAAATTAATTTTCCCCAAGTTGAGTCTGTTTTGCCTGTGACAGTGATTGCTGAGTGATCTCTCCCTGTCCTTATCTTGACCCACGAGCTTTTTGTTACATTTTCTGTCCTCTGTCAAGCTGAGAAAGGGGAGTGATAGAGCAGCTTTGGTGGGCACCTGGCATCTAGGATAGACACACTACCTGTTACATACTGTATCTGGAGTTTTACTTCTGCCACGAGAAAATTACAGAGTCTGTACACACATCATACAATGTGCATGGTATTTCTGTGGAACATTTTTCATTCATCCTTAGCTATCTTATCTGAAGTCTATCTGCTGCTTGTAGGGATGCTGTCTGATATTCTAATCATCTGGAAAGTTTCTGCAAATACACTTTTTTAGAGAAAACAGTAACACTGACACAGATTTTCTTCTTTTTTTCACAGGCTGAAACTCCAACCCTCAAACATACAACTAAAATAAATTTTAAAAAAACAACCACACTTCAACTAAAAATGCATAAATAGGCAATATTTACTGCTTATAAAATGACAGGTTTGAAATCTTGTGACGAAGCTTTCAAGGTGAAATTATTCTCCCTAAGATGAATATCCCAGCCTCAGCACAAGTTATGCAATACCTACTTCCAGTATTAAAATGGTCATAAACTCAGCCTTTAGTCTGTGAAATACAGCATTATAAACATGATACACACCTGCACAATTATTTTTATGTGTCCCTCTGAGATGTCTGCAGTTGTGTGTTTGAAAACTAAGGCATCTGAAGCTTTACAGAGTAATAATGGACAACAAATAATATTTTTGTGTGTTTATTTTTAAACGACCCTCTTTGCATCAGTATCACACATAGAATATATAGAGTGGGAGAAGTCCCAGTGTTTGCAGATATCTGTCAGAGTTGCACATGGCTGCCTCGGTCATCAGTTCTGTAGCCACTGCCATTACATTACACACACACCCCAAAACTGCCTATCTGACAAAATGCACACACATATCTACAAAGTTGCATCGAATTTGAAACACGGTAAAAGGTTTGAGTGTATTCAGAGCAAAAGGTAACATGTCCTACTGTTATAAAATTTTTCCAGGATCAACAACATTAATTTTCACTTCTCAAATGGTCAGAAAAAAATTCCTCTTTTATTTTCAAACACTGAACAATATTTTTGGACAGTGCTGAAATGGACTCTATTAAAATCTTTTGAAACTCTCATCAATAATTCTGCTACACTTGAAACTAAATAATTTAAAAAGAAAGTAAAAGTTATTAAAGGACTCAGATTGTCTCCCTCGTGAAGCATAAAGCAAAAGTCAAAAGCAGAGCAAATCAGAGGCAGAACTAATCAGACATGTTAAGAAAAAATTAGTTTTGTTCTACGTTCAGTGGACATATCTGTATTTGGAAAGTTAATAGACTCTGCCATAAACACAGTTCACTGCATTTAATTGCTTTCAAACACCCTAAAAGGACATACACATAACAAGACATAAAGGTACTGGAAGACCCACAGATTTAGGCACAGAAGCCACTACAAGAGCTCCTTTTGGGACAAAGAAATTCTCTAATCTTTTCAGATTTGCAGCATTAATATGTTCTATTTCCCTATGAACCAAAACATACAGAATCCAGTTCTAAAAACTCTGCAGTGAGTTCTCATTCATTAAAGGGCTTATCGATGGTGTGGTGTTGGCAGAGTCCTACCCTACCCCTTTCCTATTGTGTAACAGCGTAGCACTTTTGGTTCTGAATCATGTATTATTTCTTCAGACCTAATAGTCCCAATTCATCTCAACCCTGGTCTTTAACAATCACTTGGCTGAAGAAAGTATTTATTCTGAATCTGAGGAAAATTACTTAGCATTTTTGTTCTGTTGCGTTCAAGATGATTTCAAACATTATACCAAACCACAAACACATATGAAAATGTCATACGATGTCTGGTCAAACTTCATTAGTTAAACAATAACCACTACTAATTTTGTGTATCTGGAATCCAGCCAATCCTCAAGCAACTGCAAGTGGGAAAGGAATAAGAAGTCTCCTCTTTTTCTAAGGCCTTTGCAAATGCAGTGCAGAATTGCAGCAGTCCCAGCCAGCACTCAAGGGAGTGTGTGGATTGCTGCCAAGTTCTCTACTCAAGAGCAACATACAAACCAGGAATGATAAGGAAACGGGGCACAGCAGCACTCCCGTGCCCTTGCACTGATAGCCGCTGGCCTGCCGGGCTAGAGATCGCTGCTACGTACCTCCCCTTTCCAGGGATATCACTACCAGGCAAAACATCTTCTAGTGTCGCAGCAGGAGCAGCACTGTAAATTTAGTTCATAATGATTTATGTGAGTCCTTCCAAAAGAAAATAATGGTTTTATGCTGGGAAGAAGTTTCAAAAGCTTCTAAATGCAAACATCAGAAGTGTATTAGTCACTGAGGTGCCTCAGTCCCACTGAATGACCTGTGGACCTAGCTAATTAGAAATTTATATAGTATGAGTATCTTTAGTCTATCTCCATCTATTCACACATTAATGGGAACAGTACTTTGTTTCCTGCAAATTAAAAATAGACATTAAGAAGGCTTTTAAAATTAGTTAAAAGTCCATAGAGAGCTTAAGTGCTGCTTATAAATTACTAACTGAAAATAAACCCGTACTCTCATTCTTATCTTTATATTTGAAATAGATAATACATTACAGAAACATTCAGATGTATAAACTAAAACAGAAGCATCACTACTTTGAATAAGAATGAGGCGATGGTGAATCTGACATTAGTGCTCCTTGCACAGGATCAACAGTGTTGCTAGGCACTGTGTGAGTATAAGCTCAGCCAGTTACAATTATTTTGATAATTTAACGTGTTATCAAGAGGTTAGGTCCAGTGTTCTTCATTAAGGAACTTGTTATGAATACATTATGTTTATATTAACTTCTGCACAGCTGTATTTCTTGGTTTATGTATTCTCAGGCTGTATTTCATATCCTCAGATACCAGTACTATGAACTGTATAAAAAAATTTATTTACTGTTATAGGTTCAATATGCTCAGCTACTTTACATGAAACACACAGTATTAGAATCTGGAGGTCAGAAAACATTGATTAAGATGAATAATAGAACAAAAGTTTGACAGGATATTATTTTACCTCAGTATATAATTTGCGAGTGGATAAGATCTCGTCATTCATATAACTGAAGTTATTTTTAATCAAGAAGATCAAGGATTAATCTTTGATATTCTTTCATCACATAAGCTTTTATCATATGTTAATAATATAACTCTTATGTAATGTTAGATGTTGCAACTCATCAAACAGTAGAGAGATTAAAGTAAGAAAAAGAAACATATGTAGGCCACACTGAAAAAAATAAAGATGGAAATAATTAGAAACTAGAAAAATAAACAGACATGAAATGCTAAGAACAAACAAATACCATCAAAAGAAATTTAAACAGAAACATGAAAATCTGTCACACACAAAATCAGAATACCCCTGGAGAGCACACATTCTTAATGACTGCATAACAAAATAATAATTTTAATTATTAGTTGAGGAGGTTCTCTTACATTGGTTGGCAAATGTACAAAATTATCCTTTCAAAAAAACCCCAACCTGTTGTAAGCAGGATTCATTAATAAGTGCAACGCAGCAATATGCCCCTTAGGAGAAAAGGCTTTGTAAATTCCTAAACTGTTGAAGATAATGGAAGCTTTTAAATCAAGAAAAAAAAATCAGTATACAGTACAAATGTGATGTTTAAATATCAGATGCCATGCGGAAACCGAAATGTATTTGAAGGACCACTTCATCACACACTTGTCTAGAAGCTAATCAGTTAAAAAAATGCATCTAAATTTATAACATTAAACAAATTCGGGTATAATCATTTCACATGTATTTGTTATTGAAACACTAAATATAAGGACAAGAGTACAGGTAATGGGAATGCATTGTGGATTTTAGTGTACCTCAGTGAATGCAAACTGTGTGAGTCTATAAAAGGTTTTTCTTATTCCAGAAGGAGCAGTTTTCTGTCCCTGCCTGCCACTGAACTGCAGCTGTCAACCAGAGAGAGCCCTTATCTTAATTTTTTTTCCTGAAGATGGCGATCAAAAGAGAAGATGTAGCCTCCTATTGTGAATTACAAACACGCTGCCTTGTACTCCTGCAATTCCCCCGCTGTCTGGAGACTATCATGGCACTACAACATCTCCTAATATTTGATATTCTACTTAACCCCCAGCTACTTAGAGCATTAGAGAGGAGCAAATACAGAAGAAGGAAAAAACATTCTCTCTGCAGCCTCACACCATCATGGTCTGTCACACCAGGAGTGTGAAATCATAGTAAGGAAAGGGGTGAGACTCTGCAAAGGACCCAAAAGAGGAACATGCAGCTGTACAAGTCGGGACCTTACATGCGTTTGGCACATTCGGCTGCTTAACACACATCACGCTGCTCACCTCCGCAGCACTGACAAGCAGAGGATGATGATGATGTGATAGGTAATATCTTTCTGTCCACTTGCTTTTGTGAATGGACAGTGGCACGCTCTGCCTCAGTAAAACAGTTCTCAGAAACGGAAGGCATCAAGGGAGAAGCAGGAAAAGCACAACCATGACTTTGGAAGCGATGTGAGAGGATCCGCCAATAAGGGGACACAGCATGCCAAACAGCTTGATAGTTCCCTGGAACAAAGTATTGGAGAGTAGGGTAAACTTCCTGGGACACAGATAAGTATCCCTTTAGTCCAATATTCTGACTCTCTACTTCAGAATGAAAATGTCAGAAGCTCCCAGTAGTCATATCTTTCTGGTTCCCTTCAGCCAGCAGTTAGCTGAAGTACTGAAGCATAAAGTTAATAATGGTAAAAATTGCCTCTCTTTTTTTTCAGTTTATCATAACCCTGAAACCCCTCATTTCTTACAGAAGTAACCCTTACTATGAGCTACAATTGTTTTTTTCTGTTCTGAGCAACAAACTAAAACAGCATTTTAAGTTACTCCTCCCAACCTGCATTGGGATGTGTCTATAAAGAGCACCATTAACTAACTGTCAAAATACTTATTACACTAGTTTTGTTTCTCACTGAAGTTTCTCACTATTCTCTCTTCCTGACTAAGACAAGCTATTGCATCGCCCATGCCTGGAAAGGCAATACATCTCTGACGTAACGGCTTCATTTGAGGGGCTGATAAAAATGTATTATATATGTAATGCCTTGATTACCAGAATTCAAGCCTCCAAGCTTTAGCTTTTCACAAGTTGGTAGAGAATAACATTCCTCTATCAAATCTTGTATTACAAACAGTATGTCTACATTTTGAACTAGAAGGCACACTCTTAAACATTTCTGAGTAATTATTGCTTCTTTGCTTACCAAAGCCATTAATTCCCCTTTTTCTCCTTGGTAAATTTAAAAAAAAAAATCTATAGCACAGTCTCATCATCATCCTCATGTCTGCACAATGTATTTCGTCTCTCAACAGCAATTACTTCCAAACTTTCCCACTGACCTTTTACTAAACCTTTTCATACCCCCACCTCCCCGTATGGCAGTATCTTCCCCTGAACTCTGGCAGAAGGACAAAGGTTCCTACACTCACAGGGATCATAGCTCACAACAATTACTTGCTGTGGCCATGTATGCAGTCAAAGGAAATTTATAGCAACAGAGTTCCAGCAGATCAAATATCCGAACTAGTGCCTATTTGGATAAACTGATTTTCTCATGCCAGACACACAGGGAGTCCTTGTCCCTAAATGACCATAACAGATATAGGGGCTATGCCTGGAGGGAGCACTTAATGCCTCCTTCTTGTTTCTATACTGACCAGTTCCATAATAAATTAGTCTCGTCTGTATTCTTCATTCAGTGGTTCAATAGCTGATGAGTTGAGATTTGTAAGGTAGGTTTAGAGAGGAACAAGAAGTCGTCTCATTTTTTATAATATGCTTTCTGTCTATTTTTTACATTGTCTTCAAGCTTCCCATGCTTATTTGGGAGTCAAAAGCTGACAAATACATTTGGGGATCCTCCTGGAGGCAGGTGATCACACAAGGTTATCTACGGATTTCTTCATTCTCTTTTCCTGATCTCTGATAAATAGGTTGATCTCAAAGCATTATAAAGCCCACCGCTCACTTATTTTTCTTTACCTTTCCTTTCCCTGTTTACCTATTTTTCGATTATCTTTGCCTCTCAACTCACATCAGGGAAATTGAAATCCTACATTCTTATGTAGCACATAAAGACAAGAAAAGAAAGTCCTATATCAGTTAAAGGAGAAAATGTGCTTCTTGTTTCTCTGATTTCATTCTACAATCAAGGCAGCATAGCTTGCAGTCACATCAACACAGCTGACCTCAGCAATGCCGTGACAGTAATCCCAGTTAAATGGACCCGTTGGATACCTTAATGGAACCATCTTTCGTTTGTTCTTACATAGAGAGAGATACCCTTCCTCTCAGCTCTCAAGGGAAAGTCCTAAAATTTCATCTGTTTTAAAAGGTAATTTATGCTAAGGATAACAGGTAGTTAGGATTAGAGCCTTCACTAGCTATGACTAATTTCATAATACCAAGAATCTTTTTTTTTTTTCTAATGGCATAGGTGCACAATGTATTTTAAGATTAAATTTTCTGTATGTCCTGATTTGCT
This sequence comes from Phaethon lepturus, assembly GCF_000687285.1. Taxonomy (NCBI): domain Eukaryota; kingdom Metazoa; phylum Chordata; class Aves; order Phaethontiformes; family Phaethontidae; genus Phaethon; species Phaethon lepturus. Next base: position 35,400 of record NW_010512635.1, on the reverse strand, counting down.
CCAGGCACAGCAATTACCTTGTAGATCACTCTTAACACAAATTGATTTTCTCAGTTTTCTAAGAGTATGCTCAATCTCATTCCCAAATAAAACACTGTACCTACTCGGAAAGCAGAATTCAGAGGGAAAGCAAGTAAATGATGAATTAGCCAATACTTCTGGAGAGACAGGAAAATGTGCAACTGCCATCAAAGGTAATGGGAGCATTTTACTCCCCTTAGGATTTTCAGTCTTAGTTATGAAAGCCTTTTAGCTGGGATTTTCCTCAGTGAAAAGACGTAAATCTGATTATAAACAGTGTCTGTTATAAAGAAACAGTAACCTCAGTTAATGGAGACACTGTCAGTAAGCTCATGGTGCCAGGTTACAGTTTCTGGGTTTTTTTTTCCTCTTGTGCTCTTCCTGACTATTTACATCTTTGATAGAAACTTCCATTCTTGTGATAAAATCTAAAAGTATATAAATCACCTAACTATGGCCTGTTCCTGTTTTCTCTTTCAAAGCTAGCAGCCACACAGTAGGACATATTGCCAGGAATATCACAAAAGCCACTCAGTTTCTGGCATGGGTTCAAGTCTTTTTCATACATCCATTTACATTTCTACAAAAAGTCAGAAGACTCTCTGCAACTTGGCAGTTACCTTTATAGAAATACTAATATTAAAATACCACCTTCTGTTACTCTGTCACTGCAGTTAATGGGGATAAAAAGTCCCCCAATTAAACACAGTTTTCTAATTAAGGTCACATTATTATAAACCGCTGTACTGTTCTTCCACATGAGAAAAACAGAGGATTAAAAATTATCCTGAAATAGCCTATGGGTAGTCTAAAGCTGATAAAGGGAAGAAAACAACAGTACGACAAAAGGTTAAAATCTTTCACATAACTGCATTTTGTTCTGTAAAGAGGATACTATTAAAAAGTCAGTGTCTACCAACCATTACCCCAGTCCAGCATCTGAAATACGACTGCTATCTCTTTAAAAAAAAAAAAAGTAAAGAGAAAAAAGTGCCTAATTTTTAAGAGAAGCCAAAGAATCACACTTATTTTAAAGCTTAGTCTATGTGAGACCGGGCTGTTTTTCTTGATGAATGGAAATTACTGACGCTGCCTAAGCTAGTCTTAGAACTGAATAGTTAAAACAATGCATTTCATAATTGAACATTTTCTTTCTGTGATTATATCCCTCCAAATTAAGTCACATAACTAAATTCTTACCCCTCCCCAAATCTTCCATTAGTTTTGCTTAGTTTCTCTACACTCCTTTTATCACCTGAAAGGATTTTCAAGTAAAATTCACTGACAGTGCAATTTTGGTATTGACTCTTGTGCTTTTAGAGAAAATTAAACTGCACTGAAACCTCCCTACTGCAGACATTTTATTCTGAGTACCTTGCAATTTATAAAAATTATTAGGTATAGTAGATAAAATAGTTCACAGTACTCTAAAATCTTCATATATTTTGTTACTTTCTCATAATTTATACATTTATCAATGAGTTTTCTAATTGAAAAATTAAAAGTCTGGCTTTAGTTTAATTTCTGATTTCCATTTTGTATGAGTTATAAGCTTCTTAGGTAAAATGGCTCCTATGAAAACCACCCCTTTTGTCTCTAACTCCTCTGATGAGTAAGGCAGAAATACCTATACATCCTCCAAAACATCTTTCTCAGCCTACAGTAACCGTTTTCTCTGATGACCAGCACTGAGGACTGAGTGACAACTGGGGACAGCTTAACTTGCAGTGACTGGTGAGGTTTCACTCTGCATTTTCTGGCGGTCTCAGAGCTGTTCAGCAGTCACATCCTGAACCCCAGTGGTTTACAGCAGTGGTTCAGCATAAAATACTGTGATGGAAGCTGTGACAGTTCATCAGCTGACTGACAGGCAGTCCAGTATCTGTGCAGTGCAGGTGGTGAAAAGAGCTGGAAGCAGTAATGTCAACATCCATTAAACTGTCCCGAGTTGTCATTCAGATCCTTAAGCAACCACTCTGCTGTCTGGATCATCCTGCACGATATAGCCAGCATATACCTGCCAATTTTAATATGTACCCCAGGAAAACATAAAAGAGCTTTTAAGCAGACCCTCATCGAAAGAGCTACTAGTTTCCCAGAAATTAAATTCAGGAGTGGGAAGAAGGGATAATCTGCTGCAGAATCAGGGGGCCACGACAGTGACAGAAGTGAGAGGGACAGAAGGTCAAAAGGTCCACTAACTCACAGCTCTACTCACCAAGCTACTGAAGAGTAGCTCCGCTGAATACATTAAGTGGCTTCACTCACGCATGCAAGGCTGAGTGTGGTTCATGATAGGGCTTTTGATAGTTCTAGTCATATGAAGAATTGACTGAAATTCTCTTTTTATATATAAACAAGGGAAGGAATGTGGATTCAGGTATTAGGAAGAGGTGTAGGTTGGTTATTAACCAGTACACAGGCAAAACAAAAAAGATTGGAATGAGCAATGAAATCGAGTTGTTTCCCTTCCACTATTTTGCTTGTCAGGCGCAAAAAAGTCAGTTCTTAATATGTTAACACACTTGCTCTAGCTGTTGAACAGATATTCACATAAGGTAAATTGCACTGAAATGGTATTTGAGAGTTTCAATGTTTTCTTTTTAAACTTGTTATTGTAAAGCATTGCAACTCAACTTCAACAGCATTTTACCAATCTGTCAACCATCTTGTCCCATGACCTTTTCCCCTCCCACTTCTGCCATGGACGTTTTTGGTGAGCTGCTCACATGCTCGTGACCATATCTCAGGAAGAGACAGACTCCCCTGGATAGAGCACAAACCACCAAAACTGTTTCTGACCTCCTCCACTCATTTCCTCATTTTTTTACGTCACTTTTTCTGTGTATGTGTTCTTGGAAGACCTCCTTTTTTGCAATTTCATTGACATGGTCCACAAATATCACTGTGAATGCTGCAAAAAGTGAATGTGTAACAACTAGACCTTCATGAAGAAAAGAGAAAATATAAAACTTAAGAACTGGTAATGTTACCTAAAAATCGTAAGTGAGCCTTGGAAAAAAGTATTTGTTCCTTCATTTATGCATGGCAGCAAATGAAAGCCATTATATTCACAGTTTTTGTTGGCTAAATTCTTCAGAGCTTTTTTTCCCTGAGATGTGTTATGATCCCTGTTTGGATCAGCTTGGTCAGACATCTTTAACCATGTGCAAAGAAACTGGCAAGCAGGATACATGCATCTTGAAAGTATTAAGTAATTATTTATTGCGTAACAGACACAAAAGATAGCTCGGATTTAATAAGCTGTCAAGCTAAGAATTAAGATGCTCACCACACCCAACAAAACACCTCAAGAGTCTTTGCTGGCATGGCAGGCATCAGCTGGAGGAAAAAAAGGCAAAAGGCTGGTCTCAGCTGATCTCAGAGACAAGTCTTCAATATCACCACACTGCATCATCCACTCCACCCAGTCCACACCAATGATATCGACTGGGGATCAGAGTGATGACACAATTGCCTGGGTTTTTCTACTATTGCTGACACAGAGGCCTGTGACACCAATTAATTCTAAATCTACCAATCAGGACATAATTAATATTCGCTTGCCTTCAATATGAGTATAGTAAAATAGTGCAACTAATAGTGGCATGTAGGTATTTTGTGATGGCATAGCCACACGGTATGTGAGCATTATGATCATGAGAGGAAAACAAAGATAGGTGTAGCTGCAGGTAGGAGGCATCCAAGTAACAAACGTTGCCAGAGAGAGGACAAAATCAGCACAAGGGACTTCAAATAGGTGGGATATGCTCCCATACACACAAGGAGGATAATTGGCAAGACAAAAAGAAACCTCAGGATAAGCAGTATTGGGAGCAGAGGAGACCACCCTGTTGGGAGGAAGGCAATAGCACGAAAATATCAGCTTTAAGCAAGGAAAATCAGAGGAGAAAGAAGATGAACTCACTTTGGTTCTGACTCTTCTTGTCAATGAGCTCTCAAGACTGGTCTCCTGGGTCCCTGTAACTAACAACCACCAAGGACTGTAGATACCAACTCTAATTAAACAGCTTTAGCTCCATGGTATTGTATATTCACAGATAAATTAGGATACAAGTGTTAAAGACTAACTGTTTGGTACATACACTGATGAGATGGTTTAATACTGTGTAAGAACTGACCATTAACAATGAGTGTGTTGCTAATTAATGAATTCAGTAAAGTCCAGTTTTAGAGCTGAAAGCTGTCCTAATTTGTTGGTCTTCTGAATGCTCCCATTGCAGTGTTTTCTAATATACATGTATGTATATATTCAGTTGCAACACCATATTGGTCTTCTCACTCCTGAACCCTTGAATTTCTAAGAACCCTGTCAAAAAAACCCCTGCATCCAACTGTAATTTTCTGTTACCTTTCTAGAGACTTTCTCAGACTTCTCTCTCACTGCTTCACAATATCCCCAAAAAGTCTAACAGAAAGTTATGGAGCGGGACCATATCAAAACTGGCCCTTAGATCCAAGCAAGAGGTAGCTGAACCCCTGTGAGCATAAAGTTAGAGGTTACAAAAAGACGAGGTTACAGGGCACAAACTTCCGTATCATGGAAAATATTCCCTATTGTAGTGCCATAATCTTCCCTTTCTATCAAAGTTTTTATGATTCATATTATTTAGCACAAATGTAGGACCATAGTTGTTTCTGTATACCTGAAACTTTGGTATATTTCTTTTTTTGGGTTTTGTTTTTAAACCGTATTCACTCTTCATAAACCTGGGCTGTATCAGATACAGATATATCCTCCATAATATTGGAGAAGTCCTGGCAGTCAGGCGAAGGTGATGGTGATTGGAAAAAGGAAAATATTGCACCCATCTTTAGTAAAGGTAACAAGGAGGACCCTGGGAACTACCAACCTGTCACCTCACCTCTGTGCCTGGGAAGATCATGGAACAGATTCTCCTAGAAGCTATGCTGAAGCACATGCAGGGCAGCGAGGTGACTCAGGCCAACCAGCAAGGCTTCAGCAAGGGCAAGTCCTGCCTGACAAACCTAGTGGCCTTCTATGATGGAGTGACCACATCAGTGGACAAGGGAAGAGCTACTAGATGTCATCTTTCTGGAAGTATGTAAGGCCTTTGACATGGTCCCCCACAACAGCCTTCTCTCTAAACTGGAGAGAGATGGATTTGATGGATGGACTGTTGGGTGGATGAGGAATTGGTTGGATGGTCACACCCAGAGCATAGTGGTCAATGGCTCAATGTCCAGATGGAGATCAGTGATGAATGGAGTCTTTCAGGAATCTGCATTGGGACCGGTACTTTTTAATATAAAAGCGTAGAATCATAGAACAGTCTGGGTTGGAAGGGACCTTTAAAGGTCATTTAGTCCAACCCCCTGTAATAAGCAGGGACATCTTCAAGTAGATCAGCTTGCTCAGAACCCCCTCCAACCTCACCTTGAATGTTTCCAGGGATGGGGCATCTACAATCTCTCTAGGAAACCTGTTCCAAGTGTTTCACCACCCTCATTGGGAAAAATTTCTTCCTTAGATCTAGTCTAAATCTTCCCTCTTTTAGTTTAAAACCATTATCCCTTGTCCTATCACAACAGGCCCTGCTAAAAGCTAAAAGCGATGTCCCCATCTTTCTTAGAAGTCCCCTTGAAGTACTGGAAGGCTGCAGTAAGGTGTCCCTGGAGTATTCTCTTCTCCAGCCTGAACAATCCCAACTCTTTCAGCCTTTCTTCATAGGAGAAGTGTTCCATCCCTCTGATAATTTATGTGGCCTCCTCTGGACCCTCTGTAATAGGTCCATGTCCTTCCTGTGTTGAGGGCTCCAGAGCTGGACGCAGTACCCAGATCCTCTCCAACCTGACCTTGAAAGTTTCCAGGGACGAGGCATCTACAACCTCTCTGGGCAACGTGTGCCAGTGTTTTGCCACCCTTGTTGGGAAAGATTCCTTCCTTAAATCTAGTCTAAGTCTACCCTCTTTTAGTTTAAAACCATTACCCCTTGTCCTATTGCTACAGGCTGTGTGAAAAAGGTCTGTCCTCACGTTTCCTATAAGCCCCCTTTAAGTGCTGGAAGGCTGCAAGAAGGTCTCCCTGGAGCCTCCTCTTCTCCAGCCTGAACAACCTCCCAACTCTCTCAGCCTGGCCTCACAGGAAAGGTGTTCCATCCCTCTGATAATTTTTGTGGCCTCCTCTGGACCCTCTGCAATAGGTCCATGTCCTTCCTGTGCTGAGGGCTCCAGAGCTGGACGCAGTACTCCAGATGGGGTCTCAGCAGAGTGGAGTAGAGGGGCAGAATCCCCTCCCTCAACCTGCTGGTCACACTTTTTTGGATGCAGCCCAGGATAGGTTTGATCTTCTGGGCTGCGAGCGCACATTGCCTGCTCATGCCCAGCTTTTCATCCACCAGTACCCCCAAGTCCTTCTGGGCAGGGCTGCTCTTGATCCCTTCATCCCCCAGCCTGTATTGATACTGGGGGTTGCCCCGACCCATGTGCAGGACCCTGCACTTGGCCTTGTTGAACCATCTCTTCTTACTTCTCATCTCCTGCCTTCTCTGGTGCCTATAAGGCTTTTCTCCCTCCCCCTGAGCTGCAGTATTAACCACGAGCTGGAGTTTTGTCATAGAGCTGCCACAAGTATCAGCACAGCACCAAGCCTGTGCTCAGCACCAGTCACCAGGGACCCAGGTGGGCCTCCATGGGCTGCCTGGTTCCCTGGTTATCCTCCTGCCACTCTAACACAGCCTCCCACACGGCTGGAGAAAGCAGCTTCTCTGCAGGCACAGGCAGTATTCTCGAGATGTGTTCTGAGTGCTGGCTGGAGAAGAAGGAGAAGCAATGATGAATATCTTCATCAGTGACATAGACAGTGGAATCCAGTGCACCCTCAGCAAGTTTGCAGGTGACACCAAACCGAGTGGTGTGGTGGACACACTTGAGGGATGAGATGCCATCCAGAGGGATCTGGATAAGCTCAAGGAACGGACCTGTGTGAACCTCATGAGGTTCAACAATGCCAAATGCAGGGTTTCGTGCCTGGGTTGGTGCAACCCCCGGGTATCAATACAGGCTGAGGGATGAAGGCATTGAGAGCAGCCCTGCCCAGAAGGACTTGGGGATCCTGGTGGATGAAAAGCTGGGCATGAGCCGGCAATGTGCACAGCCCAGAAGGCAAACTGCATCCTTCTGGATACATCCAAGAGAAGTGTGGCCAGCAGGTCGAGGGAGTGGGCCAGCAGGTTAGGTCCCTCTAACCTGCTCTGGTGAGAGCCCACCTGAAGTACTGCATCCAGCTCTGGAGCCCTCAGCACAGGAAAGACATGGACCTATTGCAGAGGGTCCAGAGGAGGCCACAAAAATTATCAGAGGGATGGAACACCTTTCCTGTGAGGCCAGGCTGAGAGAGTTGGGAGGTTGTTCAGGCTGGAGAAGAGGAGGCTCCAGGGAGACCTTCTTGCAGCCTTCCAGCACTTAAAGGGGGCTTATAGGAAACGTGAGGACAGACCTTTTTCACACAGCCTGTAGCAATAGGACAAGGGGTAATGGTTTTAAACTAAAAGAGGGTAGACTTAGACTAGATTTAAGGAAGGAATCTTTCCCAACAAGGGTGGCAAAACACTGGCACACGTTGCCCAGAGAGGTTGTAGATGCCTCGTCCCTGGAAACTTTCAAGGTCAGGTTGGAGAGGACTCTGAGCAACCTGATCTAGTTGAAGATGACCCTGCTCATTGCAGGGGGTTGGACTAGATGACCTTTAAAAGTCCCTTCCAACGCAAACTATTCTATGACTCTATGACTCTATACAGGTAAGACATACCAGCATTTCCCTGCAATAGCTTCCTTTTGACTCAACCCCATCAAAACATTCATTTAAATTGCAGAAAGGAAGGCTTGGTGTCTTCTACTGGATCTACCCAAAGCTATGGAAGAGGTTGCTGTTGCCACCTATTTGTCACTGCCCACTAGAAGGACAGTACCATCTTGACAACTTAGCTGGCAAAATACATGAGACTGATCCCTCATTCTATTCTTCTGCAGAGGCAATAACCGGTAGCAAACCAATGGTAATAGGCAGCCAGTGGGCAATTACATATTAAAGAACTTCAATCAGCTGTAAAGTGAATGAGGACTAAGCCCTGAAATTTTAAGTGCTGTGGCTGCAAAGAAATCATGAAGAAATCAAATAAAACATAACAAATATAGCATGTCTCCAGGAAATCTAGTTGATAAGGGGGAAGCAAATCCAAAAGCACCTTCAAATGACCTTATATATTTCCCTAAGTTGCTAATTCTGCAACTCAGTTTAGGTATTTCAGTTTTCAACATTGTTAACTATCCCTACTGAAAAGAGATACAGTGGCGATCAAGACTGTAAGTTAGAGAAATTGCTTTGTATTTGGTATAACACGAGAACTTAAAAATACTAATATTTTCCCCTTCTTCCACTCCTAGCTCAGCTCTTCCTATGTATAAAGAAATCAAACCCAAACAACTTACTTGAATAAGCACAGTCAAAGCTTCATCATAAACATACCCAGGAATATCAATGGAGAAAAAAATCATGTTCGATTATATTCTGAATATCTATGCAATCTGCTAAAAGAAGTTTTTGTGACAAATGTAAGAAAAAAAGTATGTTGTGAGTGGGGATGGAAAACCATCACACTTTGTTTTCAAGCTTCCCTTTTGTTCACAGGAATCAATTAATTGGTTTATGCTCATTACATTCAGATTAATAGGTTCTGGAAACTATTTGCTGTGTTCCCAGTTTGCTACTTGACGTATGTGGTTGGTTACCTAAGGTCTTGTCTGTACGGATGGATGCAGACAGAACACCATTCACACTCCATATAGTCGGGCATGAGCCCATTTTGGGCCAGAAGTAATATAGTCACGTTACAGAAGTGTGACATTCCAGTAAAGGGGCTTTACAAAAAGGCACAGAAATTCACTACTGTGGTTTCATTGTTTTTGGATCAGAGCTGGCTCATATCCAGAGAGCTCAGAGAGTAAGCAGGGGAGCTCAGGTCCCCCCGCGCCCATTCATGCAGATGTGCCTGAAGTCATACGGCATTGTTTCATGCCTTTGACAGTACAACCGTAATGTTTTTCACAGGAGAGCAACCACGGTACAATAAAACTCTAGTGCGTAGGGTCAGTACACATCCTATACACTAACAGCTCCTAAATTATGGTATAATTTTCTTCACTGAAAATGGGAATTAACTTTAAAAGCTTCAACAACACATAAATTGCACTATATTCAGGGCTGTATAACAGTTATTTAATCAATCATATATTAATTATTACTTATCAACAGGGATACCCTGACAAATGGATACCCATTACATGAAAACAGAATTATACAACTGCTGAGGATATTGCTCCTTTCTTAAAGTTCAAACTATATTATTAAATTGCATACTATTATTTTTTTTTTAATTTGTATGCTGTTCTACATGCTGTTTATTTCACCACACTAACTGTAAAAATGAGGAAATTGGGCACCTTTCAAAGTGTTTGCCAACAATCAGGAAT
>NW_010512635.1:493-25835 GCF_000687285.1 Phaethon lepturus | reverse complement strand
AATGCCTAATCTTAACCACCTCTCTGTATGCTGGTTAAGTACTCTAAGCTGAAAGAAGGAAAAAGCCAGCAGTTGGCTGAGTGATACCAGTAGCACAACGGCAGCACTTGGTAGAAAATTACATACTGTTCTCTGAGACAGCTTCTTTCTGCTGATGTAGAAATAAGGATAAGGGAAAATGCACTGTGTGAATTTACATGTGAAATTCTCATGCTTACTATGGAGAAAAAAACAGAAAAAAACCACAAAACTTATTAACAACATTGTCTTCAACATCTACAGTGAGAAAAAAAAAATCATTTACCTTCATTCTGGGAAAAAACCCTATTTGGTATTTGAAACTATTTGGTATTTGGTTGCAGTCAATGGCTCAATGTCCAAATGGCGATCAGTAATAAGTGGTGTCCCTCAGGGTTCTGTATAGGGACCAGTTTCAATACCTTTATTAATGACATAGGCTGTGGGATTTAGGCAATCTCAGCAAGTTTGTGGGTGACACTAAGCTCAGTGGTGCAGTTGATAAGGGAAGGGATGTTATTCAGGGGGATCTTGAGAGGCTAGAGAATGGGCCCATGTGAATCTCAGGAAGTTCAACAAGGCCAGCCGCAAGGTCTTGCACCTGTATTGAGACAATCCCCAATGTCAATGCAGACTGGGGAGATGAATGGACTGAGAGCAGCCCTGTGGAGAAGGACTTGGTGATACTGGTAGATGAAAAATTAGATGCAAGCCAGCAGTGGGCACTTGCAGCTGAGAAAACTAATTGTACTCTGGGCTGCATAAAATGATGCATGGCGAGTAGGTTGAGGGAGGCAATTCCTCCCTTCTACTCTGCTCTGTTGAGACCCCACATGGAGTATTGCATCCAGCTCTGAGGCTCACAGTACAAGACAGACATGGACCTGTTGGAGCAGGTCCAGAGGAGGGCCACAAAAATTATCAGAGGCACGGAACACTTCTCCTATGAAGAAAGGCTGAGAGAGTTGGAGTGGTTCAGGCTGGAAAAGAGAAGACTCTGAGGAGACCTTCTTGCAGCATTCCAGTACTTAAAAAGGGCCTGTAAGAAAGATGGGGACAGGCCTTTTAGCAGGGCCTGTTGCAATAGGACAAGGGATAATGGTTTTAAACTAAAAGAGGGAAGATTTAGACTAGATCTAAGGAAGAAATTTTTCCCAATGAGGGTGGTGAAACACTTGGAACAAGTCGCCCAGAGAGGTTGTAGATGCCCCATCCCTGGAAACATTTAAGGTGAGGTTGGACGGGGCTCTGAGCAAGCTGATCTAGTTGAAGATGTCCCTGTTCATTGCAGGGGGTTGGACTAAATGACCTTTAAAGGTCCCTTCCAACCGAAACTATTCTGTGATTCTACGATCCTATGATTCTATGATCTTTAAAGGTTCCTTCCAACAAAAACTATTCTATGATTCTGTGATTCTATAAATTAGTTGGAGAAATAAAAAGGTTCAGATAAAACTAGCATATGGTAAAATAAATGCAAAACTTAATGGAAAAAGTACTCTGAGGATTAGAGAATCATTTTCAGAAGAGAAGGATTTATTAAACTGAATTCTGCAGGGTCCTGTCAGGGCTCTGGTTCTATTCATATTTTTAATAACACTGGATAAGAATACTCCAAAGTTTACTTGCAATGATTCTAAACTGGTAGAAAACAGTAAGAATTTCCAATTTTCTTGTAGTGAGTAAGGACAAGTACAGTGTTCTTCATTTAAGCAACAACTACACAGACATTAGAGGAACAACTTACTAGGTAGCAATTCTTCAGGAGGAAATCTGGAGGTCACGTTGGAAACTTAACTAATGTTAGGATCGGTCGTGTTTGGAATGGATGTCATGTTTGGAATCCTAAACCAGAGTCAGCAACACCCAGCAGTTCTCAGAAAGCTAAATGTTATACCTGTCATCTGTGAAACATGAGGAGTAATCTGTTTGAACTAACAGATGGTTAAATTCTGCATCTTGCTTTGAGACTTGCTCTTGCAGAAGGTGGTTCACTTGGAGGCAATCCAGAAGAGAAAAACAGGAATTATAAAGCTAGAGCAAGTTATCTACATGGAAATACTGAAGAAATTGGAGATAATTAGCCTGGAAAAAGGAAGAGTTATGGATGGAAGGATTTATTAAACAGGTTTTTGCAAGGTTCTGTCCAGGGTGATCACAGTCTTCAGTTACCTAAAAGGTGCCCGCCAAGAAGAGGGAATATTTTTTTCTTCATATCCACAATGATTAATAAAAGAACTGGTTAACAAGAAACATTTGTTAGAAATAAAAAATAAAACTAAACAAACTAAAACTTTATTAAGGACAGCTAGTAAAACAGCTTGTCTTGGGTGGCTGACAAATCTGAGCTCCTGGTAGTGCCTAAGAACAGGTTAGATGTACATCTCTCAGGAATGATTTAGATATATTTCAGAATTTTGGGGGGGGGCAAGGAGGGAAGATACAATGACTTCCCAACGTCCCCTGAAGCTCTTTAGTTATTATTAATCACAGTTTTAGACAATGCAGTTTAAGCCAACTCACTCAGGTAGTGAAAACACTGCAGGTATTACGATACGAAGTACTAAAGATCAGACATAAAAGTTATTCCAGCTTTTGTAAAAATATAAACAACTGCAGACATGTTTCTTCTAGTACCTGTTCCGTTCAAAGTTACTTTAAAGTAAAAAGTAGAGACTGAAGCCAGACATTAACAATGTATAATGATATCTCGTAAATCAGAACTGCAAACATGACCACTTAAAGGAAATGGAAATAAGAACAGACAGTTTGTTCTGATATGCCATGAACACCTCCCTCCTGCAACTTCTAAGAAATATAAACTAGGATGGAGGGGGTATAATTTTTTATCCCACAACATCCCTGGATACACTGTTTAGAAACCAACCAACAAATAAAAGCAGGAATTTAGAACACAAGCATTGTAATACACCAACTATTTTCTACCTATCAACCCCAGATTTTCCATAAAAGACAGACAATATAGAATTTGCTACATGTGTTTCTAGTGCTCCTGGGCAATATGGGAGACCACATTCACATCCCTAAATTGCTAATATTTTTCACCATAAGTTGCCCAATTATTGGTCTACAGGGTTATTGCTTTTCCCCTATAAGTAATTTACGTTTATAAAAGAAAATAGTTTTAACAGCAAAAATTGAAAGAAACTTACCAGAAAATTAGTGCCTTTTGGAGAGGGTAGATTAGGCTCATGTCCTTCAACATGGGCCTCCCACATGCCCGTTGCATTTCCTGACAATTTACTACATCTCATTCTTTCTCTGTCCAGTTACAAACAGAAATCCAACTCTTATGACAGAAACTTATACAGTCCCCAAAACTTCCTGCTTAAATGAATTACCATTCTAGTAAGCAGCTCTTGAAATAAATGCCTTCATTGTTATAAAATAAGGGATAGGCATGTAAAAATAAAAAAGAAATTATACAACATAAAAAATAGCGCTTTTTTCCATAAAAAATTCTAAATTAGAAATCTACTGAACACAGACAAGTGTCACTATATATAGAACGACAGCGGAGTTCCATAGGTGCAATAGTAGAGATATCAATGTCCTCTTACAAGAACCAAATTTTTACAATAATTTTTTGACACGGATTCAAAGCTCAATGTACTGACACTCTAAGTTTAAAGGATGGTTTTTTTTAAGAAAGTAACGCATAGTGCAGTACTTCTACTAAATTCAAGGTTGAGCTGAATATTTTCTTCTACTACTGTTTTTTTAGAAGTCAGGGTCAGATAGATGGAATGACAGCCATGAAAAATGCATGTCTCAGGATTTTTAAAGACAAGTTGCACAAACAGAGAAATGAAAATTTAGATTGTGAAATGAAAATATCCTTGCCTTCTACACAGATACTGAGATTCACACATTCTTGGTTTTGATTTTTAAAGGATTTGGTAGAACAGACTGGATTTTATATTTCGAACAGTTTTAAAATTCTTTCAAGTAAAGAACGGAAGAAATGACACATCAGTTATGTAAGCAATCACTAATTGGCAAATGGCTCAAGTAAAAGAATAAAAAATAATAAAAATCCTAATACAATTTCTGCAAAAGAATACATTTAATAAAATCCTGACTGGATCACAAGCTTGCTTTGAGAAGGAGGGGTTAAATTTATCTATTAACTTGCTCATTAAAGAGCATTCCCTGAGTTGTGCTAATAAATATTACCTGTAAGAAGTTAAATTATTTTATTGGCACTTTAGTGTGTTAAATCCCACTATCATTGTCTTCACTGGGAAGAAAGAGAAGAACGAGCTGTTTACAATAGGATTGGGATTTATTAAAAAAGAATTATATAATACTTCTGGAGGTTCCAAAACCTTTCAGCATAAAAAATGTGATTCATAAATTGCTGAGAATTTTACCATAATTGTTTATGAATCAATCAAGTGATGGCAAAAGATGCTTGTTTAGCAATGGATTTGATAAAAACTATTCAGAAAGAAAAGATGCCAAGCAGACTTAGTATTATGTAAGCTTACAGCTTTTGCACTATTCCAATGATTAATTTTGTTTGCTTACTATGTTCTTGATATATGTGCTTCAGTAAAACGGTTAAGAAGTTCATCTATACTCTGTTGTATAGAACTTAAAGTCACATTTTTGCTCTGTTTCAAAGCCTACTTGTCTTGGACTGAATATCATAGCAGTGATTAAAATAAGACCTTTTATAGGAGGTTTACATTCTAGAGGCTGAAATTGCTATTAAAAATTAATAAATCTACTGATGTTTTTAGAATAAATTGAGTTGTATATATAGGATATTATTTGACATAAAGTCTTGAGTATGTTAAGCATGGAAGTCTGTTATTCTAGTGGTTTTGTCTATCTAATGGACTCTGAAGTGAAAGGCAGAATTTTACTGTAGACAAATCACTGAAGAAATGTAATTCATCCTTTTACCACAAGAGCCTCAGGTAGGATATATCTGAGAATACATTGACAATGCAGAAGTGGAATCCTAGTTATGAACAATCACCAAGATCCACAGGAAAAAAAGATCCCATTATTGAATGATGTGGAAGTCTGGAAAGAACACATTTATTGCTTTTTCTCAAAGATAATGTATTTTTGTTTATTTCCTACCTATGTTCTGTGTTCACATTCATGGATTTTTTTTTTTTTTTTTGCTATTTCCTTGTTCTCTTGAGCTATAGAAGAATAAACAAAGAACAAATGATGAAAGGTAACTTGTCTTGTGTAAACCAAGAATATATACAAAATGCTGTTTCAATATTTCTCTGCTGGTCTAATTAGCTATGTATGTAAATAAGGTACTCAATACAGAGTATAATTCTCTTTGGAAAGGGTTTTGCAATGACATCTGCTAAAACGATGAGATATGGCATTTAGCTGTAGCAAAGACTTCATAAATATCTATTTTTTCTTAAATTAAGAAATTTCTATATAGTTCATCTGTACGGAACACAGCATGCTAAAAAAAAAAAAATTAAGAGAAATTTCCTTGACATTTTGCAAACTCTAACGCATTCCTCCAGGCACAAAGTTTATTTTTATGTCTCCCCAGCAAACTACTGCACAAAAGACTCCAACTTTTTCTAAAAGAAAACTAGTATTGTTTGTTTATTTCTTGTGTATGAGAAGGACTGAAAAATATGCAGGTTCTTTGAGTGATGTACTGTAAAAATAACAGAAAAGTTAAAATATTTTTCTACAGAAAGCATGTCTCTGTGTGCTTACAATATCAAAGTAGATTATTTCCAGGACTCATTCCTCCATCTTTCATATGCCTTTCATTTCAGAGGCCATTGTGTCCTTATAAATGGCATTTCACATTCCCTTGGGGGAAAAAATATGTATACTTTCTAAAGCTACATTTCTGTGAACGAATACATGACCTTAATCTATTGCAGTGTATTTTCTAATAAAGATTTCTTCTTTCTTCAAATATAGCCTCACCATGCATCTGTTCATAGGAGCATAGGAAACACCACACTGGATCTAACAAGGATGTATCTAATTTAGTATCCTCTTACTAGAAGTGTCTTGACTAGGATTTAAAATATGTTGCGTGGCTCCAAATTAATAAAGCATGCATTACAGTTTTTGAATTTTCTCTATGCTAAGAAAGCAAGCCTTCTAGAGTTCAATACAACTCAACTGCCATATGTCAGAATGTAAAGTTTTCTTAAGCATTGAGTTTTGGAACATATAACAATATACATCCTAAACGCACTTTTAAATCTAAGATGAGCCTTATGACAGTAAAAGATATCCAAAGTAGACTTATTTTTTCCAAACACCTAAAAAGTAATTATTTTGTGCAGTAAGAAAAGAATTTAAATCCTCTCTTGTATAACTGGGGATGTTGTCTTTTATTACTATAGCCGTCTAATCCTTTTTACCAAGATCTTGGTCGCAGTGAATTAATACTTTGCTTTGGTGTGACATGCTTGGTGTATTTAGCCCTAAGACAATCTAAAGGTGACACAGGAAATCATTGCAGGCTTTCCCCAGAGTACATTCTTCTTTAGTCTTGAAGGAATCAATCCTGCAATGAGAAATTGGGAAGACAAACAAGAAAAAGTGCTGGAGGCTGACTAAAAGACTGCCTTTACCTTAATAGCAGAGAAGGAAATCCTGCAAAAGAAAACTGGATTTCTGTCTATCCTGTGACTCCTGAAGAACCCCTCCAGGGTGAAGTAAGCCTGCTTTTCACATGAGATTCCTGGAAAGGCTGGGTTTGTTTTGCAGGTCCAAAACGTTTTCTGGAGATATTTAGGAGAGAATTCACCTTACAACAGAGAGTCAGGAAAAATACTATGCAGCAGTTAGGTTCCATTTCAGTCTTGCTGTAAGCACTGAAATGCATAAATCTTGAGCTGTTTTTCTATTCTGAAATAAGTGACAGTTTAATACTCACAAAACTCAATGAACAAAAAGGCTCACCCTGGGGAAATGGTGATGGTTGGTCCAGTTCGCTATCCCATGAGCTATTAAACCTTCCTACCCACACTTAGGTTTGTGTCATTCATGCCCACTGGTCCTTCTACCATTCATGGATCATCCTTATCTGTCATTAAAAATACCAGTTTAATTTAGGAGTTAAATTAGTCGACTTTGCCTACCATGCCTTAATTTTTTCATTTTCAGGAGGACAAAAGTTTGCTTTCTTTTGTTAACATATTTTTAATAAGAATATGGAAGTCCTTTACTACCAGATCATAGTGTTTTGAATCGAAAAAGCACAGTGAGTACATATATATGAGCGTATATAATACACATCATATATATTGTACTCTATAAGATATATAGTGCAATTCATTGTAATAAGTTTGCTGAGTAAAGAAGAAGGTGTAACGATAATGACTCTGTGTAATGAATTGGGAAAAAAAGAGAAGTGCTGCATGAAACATATATTACATAATTCTATGATTCTATGAGTCTAATTTAATATCCTTCTCTTTTGCTCATGTTTACCGCTGTCTCTTCAAGCTTGCATACTCTGGCAATAAACTTCAGAAAGTGTGGTCTTTGTCTTCTAATGCTCTCTTCCCAAGTGCTAGCATACTAGGAACAATTAATTTCATTTGTAATTGATTTATTTATATCTACTGATGATGCTCATGCCCACGGTTTTGAAAATTATACTGCATCTAAAGAGATGTTGCAGTTCTGATATTCAGCCTAGATTTTCTACTTTTTTCATTCAATTAATTACTTTTAATTCTGTGTCTTGGAGTTTTCTTAAATAAGTCGTCTTCTTGACTTGAAATGGCATTGTAATACCCTTCAAATATTTGGGGATATACTGCTAGCTGGGCCTAACTATCTTTTAGATAGATATTTTTTATTGCTTTTAATCTTCCTAAAGTCCTAAACCATTCTCTTCAGTGTCTTCATTGCAGCTGCTCTTCTCAAGTCTGTGATAAACAATGATCTTTTTGGTATAAAACTTGAAGACTTGTAACTGTATATCCAGTTCATGAAGAACAATAAATTTAGGTTGGAAGCCGCATTTTCAGTCTTTGTTTTCAAAGGGACCTTTTGTTTTAAGCTCGATATCACTATCAGACATCTTTTCCTCTCTGCAATGAGCTCCAAGTATCATTCGCCATTACTGCTTTCAGGATTTCCCATTCCCATTTTACTTCAATTTATTCCCAAGACAAAGCATTAGTTTAGAGTATTCTGAGTTCTATTATCATATGTCCTGCTCATGTTTCTAATTGATATAAACCTTTTTTATTTTCTCTGTCCTCACTAGTATTCTTATTTCCTCCTAATTTATTGTTGAACTGCAAGCAGATTATTTCCTTTGTTAAATCACTACTGAAGATGTAAGTCCAAATATAAATTCATGCAGATGTCAGAACCTCATTGCCATTAATTTATAGTGTTTTATATAACCCACAGTCCACTTTTACAAATTGTGTGAAAAACTAAATGAATCTGAATTAAGTTTTGAAGGGACATAATAAAAGTCTGAATAAAATCCATATATAGACACATACACTCTCATTTAATACTTTACCTTCCTTCATGCATTTTACAATTCCAAAAAAAAAAAAAAAAGCTGAGTATTTTTTATGGTGTTAGAATAAATTTAATAATACAGAAAGTCATGATAATTATTAACTTTTTGTTATTTCCACAGAGTGATATCCTTTCAGCTTCTTTTCATATCCTTTCAGATTCTTTTCATAGCTTTACTAGTCTAGAAATTAGATTATTAGAACACTAAACTTAACTATTTTCTTTTTAAATATAAAAAAATGATTATATGATCCTGTGTTATTTACTTACTTTAATAGTCTAAAATGCATATTCCATGTACCATTGGATTCCTACATACTGGGATTTCCCACAAGTGACCTTATTTCTTGTTTGTCAAGTTCTTCTTACTTTTTAATTGTTCTAGAATCACCCTTAATTTCTTATTCCTAAAAAGAAGCTTTTTAACTCAGCTGTTTTAAATAAGATTAATATCATCCCCTTCAGTTTTTCCAGTATTTGTTTTTTTCCTATGATGTTGTAAGAAAATCCTTATTATCTTAACCCCTTTGGCTAGCATTAATCTATTTCTCTTTTTATACTGCCTTATCTTTCCCTTACAAGCTTTAACTTTGAATATTCTTGTCTGCTTGCCTCTTCTCTTTCTCCTTTCCAGAAGACTACTCAGTAGCGATTCCTTATCTTGTCTTTCAGTGCCAGCAGCTACCAACAGCTGTGACATATCACAAGCAAAAGGCAAGGCACACAAACATGCTCTCACTTCGTGTAGGTGAGTGACGTAAAGTACTGTAAGAAACTATTTTTTTTTTTTTTAATACAACCTCTTGGTAACACTGAATCTGACTTGATAAATACCAAACTGTTTCAAAAATGTATAGATTAAGACTGACATAACCATAATTATTTTTTGAAAATTTTCTCTAGAATTATTTATTAGCTATTCTTCAGATTAACTATGTTGGCCATTCTGCACACTGCCAATGTGTTTTAGATCATTTTAATCCTAATTAGAATACTATGACCTGAAGAATGTTAAAGAATAACTAAAAAACCATGGACCATTACAACGACTGACAGGAATAACAAAACTCACTGACAACATACACTGAATACTGACTGACATATGTACAAACTATTAGGGATCAAGAAGCTCTCATTATGAATCAAAGAGAAAACTGAAATAAAGTATGCAACTCAATTACTTTTACTCTGAGCAAGGGATTGGACTATATGACTTTCAGAAGTCCTTTTAAACCTAAATTTCTCTAACTCTGATTTCATATGTTTTCAAAAGTGTTTTGAATCTATTCACATAAATCATCCTGAAAGTAAAACGTTAGCCTTCAGGCACCACCCTTAAAATCTCTTCAATTTATTATTACATCTGGTTACATGAACACAATGAACTATTCTGAAATATGAAAGAACCCCAAAATCTTAACATGCAATTATACATTAAACAATCTCTATTTCAATCATAAGTTAAGTTGGAAAGCTTGAGCTCTGGTCTTCTGGGACTGCTCAGCATCTGAATCCTGCACACCACATCACACCAGGGGAATGCTAAAATATAACCAAACCATGAGTATGGCCTCCAAAACTAGGTGATCTTCCAGGGACCGCTATCAGTTCTAGACGCTAACCTGCAACAAAGAGGTCATCCAGCTAACTGTTCTCACCCAGCTGATGTTGTAAATGATACAAGCTTCCAACCTCACTTACCAACGTTTTCCAGAGGTTTCCCAGTTCTAGCTTCAAAATTATTTTCTATCCATGCAGAGCAGAATCCCAAAAAAACGTAAAGCGTGTATGTTTACATTTTTTTCTAAATGGAGAAATATGTAAGGACCGCTACAAAGAACACCAGCACTTTGTTAATTTATTTTATTAGTGTTGAAATGATTGAGGGCAACCTCAGAAACCAGCATGCTATTGTTTTCATAAACTTCCCAGACTTACTGGTGAAGGCATATACTGCCTTTTGATAGCTGTATATCAACAATTTCCATAAAAATACAGGAAATAAACCAATGCATATATAAAGGGATAGGAAAGACACCACCTATGCAAATTCAATACTATTTCACACCGGAAATTTGTTTAAACATCATAATCATATTTCTCAGTAAAATGGCACTGATTCATCCCAGATTACCATGGATTTGTATGCGAATGGAACACAAATTGTTAGTCCTATAAAGCTGAGTGCTGTGTGGTTGTGCTTATCAATGAGTGTTGTACACAAAAATGAAACTTCTTGGAAAATAGAAATGTGTGCCAAAGGCTGTAGGGGACACCTGTGTGGACAAAGACATTTATGTATGGTATCTGGCCAGAGTTCAAAATTCATGCTATTATATGATCACCTGGGAGAACTAGGACAAATTCAGCTACGGCAAATGTGCCAAGAGACAGGGTGAGTAAAAAAAGGAGGGACTAATTTATAGCATTTTCTTTAATACAAAACAGAAAAAAAGTAAAATAATGCTGTGATTGGTCGTTAAAGCTATTCAATGATACAAATGAAGATTAACTGAATAAAGACAGCTCAGAGAGCAAGAGTGCTCCCAGCACCATTGCCACTCAAAAGCACACAGATCTAATGTTGCCCTGAAAAGGTCATCAGTTTATCTGTTTCTTTGGCAGAGGTGACAACTAGCCGACATGGGTTACTCTCTCCTAACAGTATTTAACATTCCATAATCCTCAAACCAAACAGAGACGATCCCATAAAAATCCAGGGGACATTCCAAAGCATTTCTATGCTATTGCAGACACAATGGGCTAGAAGGAACACAGTCATTATGGTAAAAAGCACTGATTTCAACAGCTTCTGATAAGCTAGATCCTCCAAATGAATGTATAAATGATTTATGATATCATTAGACTCAATTGTCTCTTTGTAGACAATTATTTCCATTTCTCTGAGCTTATAGTGCGGTTTATTATAAATAATTTAAACAAGAAAATGTACAATATACGTTGAACTGTTTATTTTAATAATTTCATTTGTTACACATTTGTACTCACAAATGAAAGTATTTCAACATTGTTTATAACCCATGTGATTTCAAAGACTTTTTATGCCTTTTAGATTAAGGTCTACATTTGTGTAGACTTCAGTGGATTTACACATGGCAGATCTATTAAAAAAGCAGTAATCATTTGTGACAGTGAAAACACTACAGTAAGAAAAATAAAATCTTGGCTAAATAACACCTGTACCTTTGTCTTTCTTACACTAATTAACTAACTTGTAACTGTGCTGCTATATAAACAGAAAAAAAAAGTTTGCTATAAATAAAATCTAGAAATTTCACTGAGAATTTAATTTTTAAGAGTGCATGTGGCTCCTTCTAGTAGTTCTTGTGCTCAATCTGACAAGAACCCAAAACCAGAGAACGTGAAAGACTCCCTGTGTCACCTTCTCCCCTTCAATCCTACTGACATGAGTGGAAATTAGACTAGTGTAAGCTAAGCTTGACAAGCAACATCATTAAAATCTTCAAGGTTACTGTAAATGGCTTAGCTCACAATATTTGTACATGGTCTAGATACCTGCTTTGGTGTCTAAAAGGGGACTGAGCAGAATTGGAAGCTTCATTTCAAGCATGTGGTGCAGATGACCTGGAATTAGCTCCTGAAGTGCCTATGTGGGGACATTCTTGTTCCTGATGGGCCTAAATAAATGTTTCCAGGACTGCACACTGTACTCTGTTCCCTCTTCGAGCCTGGTCAGGGACTTAGGTGACCACGTTAAGTCTGCTGTGTGTCAGAAAAAGGCATCTAACCTGCTTATGCCCAAACCTCTACACGCTCTTGGGCAATGTTATAGATCAGAGAGTACTGAGCTGAATCCAAAGACTTTTTCTCACTGTTATTCAAAAATACTAGCTATGGAAAAAGATGGAATATGCCTTTCACATATAAATACACTACTTAAAGTATCTCTTACTGAGGAGGAGATACAAGTTCATGGTCATCCTAAGGAAACTTAAGCCCATATTTTCTCTTTCCCGGGCTATTGTCCTCACTAGTAGGCAAAGCGCTCACATTAAGTGTCGGTGCGTGCTGATATTCCTGTAAAACTACAGCACTGCAAGAAATAAGAAAGCAAGTTTTATGTGGTCAGCAGAAGCAACTCAGAGGAAACATCACTCTGTGCTGGTGGTTAAAGCGCTTTCTGACTGAGGGAAGACTAGGCTCTGGACAACGTACACATTTAATTCACATCCTAGCTTAACCCACTGCAGTTTGGTTGCCTGCCTACACTCTACCATCGCAGCAGTAATGGGACTTGCAGAAATGAATGGGGCATGGGCTGGAAGGCATATCCTACCTTTTATGACTGAAACATTTTTTGTGCATAAAACCAACGGAGAAAACCAGTGGAAGCTGATGGCAGCTTGGAAACAGATTGGAAGATAGTTCATAACACGGAGGAATCATGTACAATGTAGAGTGTAAAGCTGGGAATACCGGACTCTTCACAGACCTTCAACTTCAACTAGTTGCGTGACTGGAGCGATGAGGAAAGAAAACCAGGGCATTAAATACAGGGATTCTATTTCTTTGTCCAAGCCTATGCATTTCTTGGGCTAGCTGAAATAAAGACACTTTTTTCTTTTGTTTTGTGGTTTGTTTTTTTTTTTTCATTTGTAATTCCTACAAAGCTTCTGTGTTTGTTTACTTCACCTATTTTATGCCCCAGAAGGGATAAACTGTAAGCTTAGAGTACTAAGAAGACTTGAGTTCTGTGAAAGTGTAAGCTTCTGGGAAATCTGAGGGTTTAGCTGAAAGAGTAATGTAAAGAGCTAACAACTTAGAGACAGACAAAGCACAGGGAGACCAAGGAAAGAAAAAGCAAAAAACATGCTTAGAGCCAGTATAATTTCAAGGAAAGCTTAAGTATGTATAAACCTTGTGCTATGAGCTGCAAACCAAGAAGGCTGCTCAGTATTTAGCTGTGAGCTCCATCAGGGCAATGTGACAATTTCTAACAGAGAGCTACAAGTTACAAATACCAAATATGTTGAAATGGACTTTGTGGCCTGAGGGTCTGCCTTATCAGAGGAACAGTGTGTGATCATCCTTCAAGTTAGCATGCACATAATGTATTCTATGATCAACACAGCACTTTGTGTCTTCGCCAGCACATCACTACTACCATGAGCACTGTGTCTGCCAAAGGAATAAAGGAGAATACCAGGGGTATTTTGCCTGCATGCCAAAAGAGTCCCTGTCCTGAAATGGCAGGGTTCCTAACTCTGTCACAGTACCAGACACTATTGCAATAGAAGAGATTTAACATTTCCAGTATTTTTTTCCTCGAGAAAATTTCCTCATAGTGTACCCTATGCCTGGTCTCCATTGTTTAACTACTCATGCATTTTGAATTAATCCATATAACAGACACAAATACTTTCTAAATTTTCATCTTTTCAGCTGATTTGGAATCTAATTTTCTCCCTGTGTAAATGTCTGCATAGACTTGTTTTCAGTATACTTTCTCCTTAAGAAATATAGATATAAGAATATAAGATTCTCCTTAATTTGCCAAAAAGATCACCTTTAATTAACAGTATTCACACTTAAAATGTACAAAGACCATAAGCAGTCACAAAACATAAGCTCAAAACATGTAATGATAACTGAGCTGTGAAGAAAGACTGAATGGACAAGACTTAAATTCTTGGCTTGTATCAGACGTAACAAAGATCCATGTTAATAGGGCTATGCAATTCACAACATTCTGTGCTGCTAGCAAAATAACTTGCATTTTTTAATTAAGATCTCTCTTAGCTAGAAAAATAGCAACCAGATCATTGAAAAGATCCACCCTGATTTAAACGTAAAATGATTCTCTAAGACCTTCCATACCCAGCTGTGAAATATTGTGGTCAAAGTATACGCACAATAGAAAACAGATCTTAGTAATGTAAAAAATCCTTTGATGCTATGCTACAGCATTATTGTAAGATATTCAGTTAATATTTTTAAAAATGGCAGTTACCAAACTCTGAAATCTAATAATTTCTGGACAGTGTTTTGGTAGATCACCAGAACACCCTACATGCCTGCTTCTGCAGTTCTCATCTCATTCCACCTAAGTAAATTATAAGTCTGATGTTAAGATGTTCTTTTTTGTCACGTTTTTTGATAGCTTTTACTATTGTATTGGGTCTGTCTGAGATGGAGTTAATTTCCCCACAGCAGCCCTCATAGTGCTGTGCTTGGTACTGGTAGCTAAAACGGTGCTGATAACACACCAGTGTTCTGGCTACAGCTGGGCAGGGCTGGCACAGCATCAAGGCTGTCTCTCCAGCATTTCCCCCCCACCAATAGGCTGGGGGTGTGCAGGATTTTGGGAGGGGACACAGCCAGGACAGCTGATACAAATTGGCCAAAGGGACATTCCGCACCATATGACATCAGCTCAGCAATACAAGCCAAGAGAAAAGGGAGAGGGGCATTTGTTTTCCGATGTTTGTTTTCTGGAGCAACAGCTAGGCATACTGAAGCCCTGCTTCCCGGGAAGGGCTGAACATCGCCTGCTGATGGGAAGTAGAGAGTAAATCTTTTGTTTTCTTTTGCTTCCATGTGCGGCCTTTGCTTTCTGCTTATTAAACTGCCTTTATCTTGACCCATGTGTTTGGCTATTTTTTTTTCCCATCTTAATTTCTACCCTCTGTCCTGCTGAGGAGGGGAGTGATAGGTGGCATCTGGAGTCCAGTCAAGGACAACCCACCACAGCTATGTATACTTACATCTTCAAGGCCATATATTCTTCCACAGGTCATAATACAATAAATATTATCTTCCAATACTTAATAATTTAATGACTTCTTCTTAGGAAGAAACTCCCTGACAGGGTCTGTCATCTTAAACGACTGTCAAGTTCGTGTTCAAACACATATCATCTATCTAAAATGTTTGGTGAAAGGAAAAATGTAAAGATAAATACAAGCCCAAATTTACACCAAAAAAAAAAAATTAAGAAGCATTTATTCCTACAGTAGTTGTGTCAGTCATAGCCAAATATCAGCCAACTGCTCCTAAAGTGATTCCTGTTTTTACCCAGATGTGTCTAGTGTGGTACCATTTGTCAAATATAAATCAATAAGGTGATACTACTTGTTCTTTCATTTAATGAAAAAAAGACATAGGTTTTGACAAATGCTGAAATTTTGTAACAAATTCCATGGCAGCTCCTGGACAGAAAAGGAAAGGAAAAAAACAGAAAGGAAGAAAAAAAAGTACAATGACAATAATCAATGCCATTCTTGCTGATTAATTAGAAATTATTTTTAGTGTAGCCCTGTATCCCAATAAATACAGCATCACTGTTGCCGTTAAAAAGCCTTGGGACATGTCAAGTATTGTCTGAACTTATCTTGTTCTTCCTGGAGCTTTGTTTAGCTTGTTTAATGACCAGCCAGCTATTGCCTGATGTGTTTTTAACTTTTGCTTATCTTTGTAGAACCATATTCTTTTTATAGATGGTAGCAACAAACAGTTATTCTGTACAGAATGATGTACTTACTACCCCAGCATGACAATGCTGCAGAAGAGCACAGTCATGGCAGTGAAAGAACAGTTTGAGAGCAGAAGTGTCCAAGCAGGAGTCACTGGATGCAGCCCAAGGGACCACAGGTTTGGCAGGATTAGTGAGGGGCAGAGGATGACACTGGGGATCCCAGAGCTAATGAAGAATACACTGATGATCAGTTAAAGTAGTGCAGACCTGAAAACTGGACAAAACTAGATTCTGGAATGACAACAATGAAGAATATTTATCCAACTTACATAAGACAGTCCATATAGTAAATTTGTTATTAAAGTATCAATATTTATTAATATGTATTTGATAGTAATTTATTATTTATTGTTATTATTACTTTGTTTAAAAATATTTAGATAAATTATGGTTAATAATAAAATAATGGTTTCCTCATCTAATATTGATTAGATATATTTAAGATGCTCACATTTTCAATTGAGGGTATTTACCGGCAAACCTGCTTTTAATTAAATTCCATTTACATGAATAATCCTGTTGATTCAATGAGATTAATTATGTACAAGTGAACACAAAAGCAGGAATTTAGTCATGTCTGAAAAATATTTAGATGCTACATCCTGGCACACTTGGGTTCCCCTTTATCTATTATTTATGATCGAAATTCTTTTATTGTAAAGTTACTGTACACATTATGTTATCAGACTAAAATCTATTTTTTGCAACACTTCAGATTTCACATGGATAAAAATCCATTATCCAAAACCTTAAAAGCATGGAATAGGAGATAAATGTAAGAGTCCTTCATTCCCTTCATATATTTCATCTGCAAAACAGCCAATAAAATCACACTTTCACTTCAAGCACCAGAAAATACCAGAAGACAACATGGATTTGATTTTCATCAGAAACACGGGGAAAAAAAATCTTTCAGGTTTAGCAGTGATGGCATAATCTATAGATTTTAAGTACTTGTATGATACTGATTACTGAGCAAACTATAAACTTTGATGTATTTATCCTCATAATATCACCAGAAGGCAAGGCAGTACTATTATAACAGTACTGCAGGGAAAGGAAGTGATGCACAGAAGCCGTATTTACAAAAGAAATTAAATAAATTTACATGCCTTAGCATCACTTCCAAGGCCTACATTCCAAAATGGGGACATCCAAAATGTTCACCCCAGGGCAGCCCGCACCTGTTGGTGTCTAAGAGCCATAAACAACCTTCACAAGGTGCACACAAGGGTCTGGGCATTGCCTTAGCTGTCAGAAGTAGCAAACTCCCGAGAGTCACTTGCACCTATTTGCCAGTATGGCCAAATACAAAAGGTGGTCTTGGATCACACCTGCTTGACCAAGCTTTGCACAAACTACAGCCAGAGATGGCATCCTCCTTTTATAATGGCATCGTCCTTTTATGATCTTCTGTGTATACACTGCCAACCCAGACCTGAACACCCCCTAAACAACTGCAGCATCTGAAGCGATCCAGACAGTGGCTTTGCTTCTCAGAAGGTTCTGTCTGATCAAGGAACAGGAATACTCTTGACTTTTTCCAAATTTTAAGCTGCCCCAATTTTTGTGGATAAACTAAAAATTCAGTCAACTACAGAGTATGAATATGTAGTAATTTAAACATTCATTGACGAGAAAGGAAAACATCAGTTCCAGGCCCGGCTACAATTATTTTTAGGTATATTACATTCTCCCAGGACAGTAACGGTCAAACTTTTCTTCTGATCATAATGCTGCTTCAAGAGGTGCAACTTATATCCATTGCATTTATGAACCCAAATAATAGCATAATCAGCGGAAGCCCAGTGGCCCTATACATAACTCCCACAACTTTATCAGGTGTTGGGTTTGGCTAATATCCCAGCCTTGGTACCCTCCTTCCTTCCAAGGAGAGTGAACCTTCATGATAGTCGCTATATTATTAGTGACTTCCTAGACATTTGGTGCAGACGGGACCAGCTGGACGAGGCTCTGTACTCATATTACACCTGCAGTGCTGAACATTTTTTCTCCTCGCCTTTGTCAGTATGAAGCACATCTACCAACCTTCAAACCTACCAGTAAGGAGCATCTGCATGTGTGCCAATCACTGCAGATATCAGCCAATGCCACAGAACAAACAAAACACTTCCAAGGATAAAAACATAACTTGTTATAGTTCAAGCTGAAGAGCCCAGTTTTGCAGACAATTGAAATCTTCCATGTATACAGTACAGAAGGCACTGCAAATAATATATTCTAGGATAGAGAAGCAAACACCGTATAAGAAAAAGTGAACCATTCAGGATGCAAAGAAATATTCCACATGAAATCTTCAGGCTTAAGGTTTTCCAAAACCCTTTTCGGAAAAAGTATTCTTGCATGAAGCATGTTCAATATTATTCCTCATAACCAATAGACAGCATGAATTCAGTTCCCCGATATTCTAATCTGTAATTTAAACCCTTTCTAGCTGCACTATAGGAATGTGTCCTGGGGGCTTTGCAGACTCATCCCCAAGCACTCTGTGCACACTTCCATAGCAATCTGCACCACTCTAATAGCGGAAGCCCTTGGATAAACAGGTATCTTGGAGTCTGTTTTGAAGGATCCACCCGTAACACTGTAACCAAACCTGGTATAGCTGCCTAGAAACACATGTGATGTAATTGGCTGCTAACATAAGCAAAAGAGCGGGCAAGGATAACATGTATTGACCACTTTTTGGTAATTTTTTTTTTTTTTTTGCCTAAGCAAATCTAAACCTGGCTGAACCAGCACCACTGTTCCTCTCCAGCTCTTCCTTGTGCCACAGAGGCTCAGCTGGGCCATCATAGCACGCTAACCCAACATCAACATCATCCAACTTAAAAAAACCACGGTGAATAGCTCTCTGCTTGGCTGGTGTACTGACATAGCTCAGCAAAGGGAAAGGAGTGAAGCCAGAGCCATCTCAGCAGCAAGGGGGGCCTCAGATTCTCACAAGCAACTCGCGAGAACATACCTCAGTTGATGACACTGGTTAACAAATTCCCGCTTAACATAAGGTATTTCCGATGCTAATTAGAAGTGGTAAGGTTGGAAGTCCTGTTAATCATTTTCCACAGCTAAGAGTTGGAGAATTGCTCTTTTGATCCTTCATCCTCCCATCATCCTTCAGTGAAGATGTTCAACAGCACACAACTATCAGCTATGTCCGAAAGTTATAAATCATGCTACAACCAAACACTGTTTCTCATTATGTTTCTATGTAACTGATGAATGAGCTAGCAGTACATGAAGATGAACAACAGGAACCAAAGTCAGCTCCCGAAGTGTTTTACATCTCCTGAAGAATAAAAGGGAGCAAACTGGTGAAAATTGCCTCAAAGGGGATGACACGTTGTTCTCCCCATTGTCACCAATTTTCTATCAAGCTACCAAAAAATGGATAGTATTCAAAGTTTATATTTTTGTTGTGGTTTTGCCATTTGGAGGAGATGTGAATAAAATTTGAAATTAATAACTAAAAATAGCTTGCTTCCAAATTTCAGTTACACACATTTTCAGTACCATCAAAGAAATACTAATATGAGTATGTCATATGCCTTGTTTCCCCCTCAGATAATGAAGAACAAACCCAAGAAACTTAAGTAAAGCACATAAGGAGATAGGCTAACCAGCTAAAAGAGAAAGAAACACAGCAAGCAGTTACAAAGTTGCTTTTTTTAAGTGCATCTGCTTCAGTCTACCAAATGTCAAGGATGGTTTCAAAAGTAAAACTACAAAGAAAAAAAAATCTTAATTAATACCAATTATGAAATAATTTGCTTTGGTAGAAGTAACACATGCTATCACTGTTTCACATCTCTTCTGTGGGCTCTAATCTAATCTTCATTTAGACCAAATTATACTGACAGCATGGGGAATTTGCCTTGAGTAAGGACAATAATTTGGCCTTTGCAGAGTAAAGCAACGACATTGGTCTCATACAGTGTTATTATAGATTGTTTTTATTAATTCTGATGGTGGGTAGTCCATCAGAAAAATGTGTCAGTGATTTGACAAAAACTTTATTTATAACTTCTCTAAGAGATTAACAAAACTGGGAATTACTTTGAAAAATTTGACTGTCTTCCTCTTGAGATTTAACTAGGATCAGAAAGGATCAAACTCTGAAATATTCATTAATCTGTGATGCATAATTTGTAAATTTGTACTTTATATCATGTACAACTTTCTCTGTCCTAAAGAGCATTTTATATTTCTTGTTAACAGTGAATACAAATAATGCTCAAAGGAATTCTGCAGTGACCTTTGTTTTATTACAATCACTACATATTTATAAATGAACAGATAAACTTCAATTTGAGAACTACAACAACTTTGAGTTGGAATCCTTTGATAAAACACAACTGAATAAACTTCATAAAATTAATTCCCTAAGAAGAGAAAAAGAAAGTCTCCTCTGAAAATTCCTCTGTGTATACCAACACACAAAGCAGATTTTTCCATGCTCTTGCAAATGGAAAAATAAACAAAACAGCAATATGGACAGATTTGAACAGAAGAGGATAAATTGCTTTAAAAAGAGCACAGGAGAACATATTAAATGTGATAGATCATATAATCACTGTATTATATAAATGTATAAGATATAAATATGTAGGTATAAACCACTGCATAATAAGAAGAAATGCAGTACCTGCATTATGTCATAATATAGTTCCATGTAACGTCACTGAGACCTAATAACTGAAATCCCACTATGTAAACAGAATCACCATTAACTTCTGTTTAATGTCTGTTCTACATGTGAACACTTCCACGTTTGTCAAAACCACAAGCAAATCAGAGGACAAGAGCTAAAATACAGTCAACATTTTGTATACTCTGCCCATCCAGAAAAAATGTAATAAAAGTATTTGAAGACAAAAGGCACAGCTTACTGGTATGAGAAAGGCAAATGGTACAGCACTCAGTACCATCAGGTACTTGTTCACTGGAGCCAGCAGCAAGAAAGTCATAGTTCTCTTCCTAATTTTGATAGGCTTTGACTTCAGTCTGAACACTTAATTTCTTTATACACCTTCCCCATTCTTTAGCACTGGCTGCTACTCATGTTCTGTGCTCTTTGGAGTGGAGGTGTCTGGCACCATTTGTCCCCAGCTGAGAGCAGGTCTCCACAACGTCTGCTATACAATAATGCGTATAAATAGAGGTTTAATTCAAGCAAAAATGGCAGTCTGGGGAACCCAGATCCTGGTTTGGGTTATGACATGGCTTCCAACATACTATATCATTGAAGCCATGAATGTTTTAAGCAAGCAATGAGTTCATGAAAAACTGGTATTCAGATCCTATACAGTACATTTGCAATCTCGCTGAAGGCAGGGCAAACATTTGACTACCGCAGTAGGCTGACCTTTCCCACAAAACAAGTAATACGCCTCTTGCTAGAGTGAGAAGGGCTGAACAAAATACCGATAGAATCTGTGATACCAAAAAAATTACCACTCAGACATATATATATCTATATCTGTATCTAAATCTATATCTATAAAAACAAGTATATTTACTAATAAAGCATTTAAATAACTGGAAGCAAAGCCATTCATATAGGCTTTTCCTACCGTAAAGGAAATTGTCTGGGTATTTTCCTTTTTGAAGGTATCAGAAAATTCACTCATGGATTGATCCAAATCCCACCAAATGCAGTACACATATGTGAAGTGCTGATTACTCTTGTGCACAAACTTCTGAGCTTTACATCGAAACAAGAAGTTTCATAGTTTAGTGAAGTAAATCAGGTGTAAATGATCTATACAACATAAACTGAAGTAAAATCATTCGTGATAACAACACATAATCCTTGAAAACAAAGGTAGGGTTTACTGATTAAAAGAGATTCTGATCATTAATGCTTTTTCTACAGTGCATCTCTTCAAGAAAAGAAAAAAAAGAATCTGAAATCAAACTTGCATGGCTCTGACAAAGCTTCCTGAGTGGTCCAGACTGACCCAAACATGTACTAAGAATATAAATGTTTAGGATGATTGTTTTCCTTTAGAAAAGTAAGTCAAAAAGGCATTATATGAAGCACACTGGAATCCATAGCAGATTTTGAAACATTTCCTTCAACTGGGAATGAGACCCATAAAGAAGAAACACCATGTCTCTAACTGATTTTATGGAAGTTGCTATCATGATTTTGGCCATGAACATTTTATGAGGAAAAATATTAATGAAAAAAATTATTTAAAGTGAAATTATTTTTCTTTACGTTCTAGATTTTCACTGAGAACAAACTGCTCATAACAGTCTGATAACAAACTGACCATAACTGCTCATAGCCTGCATGGTAACAGGTTATTTCAGTATATCAGCTCTACATTTTTAAACAATATTTTAAAAGTCATAATGAAAAATACCTTTCACACAAAATTAAAAAACCTGTTCTTTCATTACTGCTCATCTTCCTTTGTCCCCTTGAACTCATGGATAAAAGAATCACTGCAAGCAGCAGGATATAAAAGCTATTAAGAGTCTTCCAAGTATGTTACTGTACTGATTCGATATTCTGGAAAAAAAAAAATTATTTATCTTGGATTTTCTAAGTTTTGCTTTAGCCTCAAATAGTTGTTGCACACTAGATATTAAATATCCCTGTAGAACAGCATGGTTGTTAGACTCCATTTTCTAATTTTTTATCTTTCTAGACAAATCTTGCACTGATTTTTCAGTTTAAATCCTCTGATGGAGCCATGCTATGACATGTTATTACTGCCTATGACTTTCTGACTAGGGTTGTCCAGCCTACTCAGATAGCTAGTGATCTCTGGGTATGTGATGATATTAGAAATTTATCTTAAAGGTCTGCAACAGGAGGTGGGCATTCATGGAATAACATACAAATAAAAGCATGCGTGCTATGACAGCTTCACAAAACTATCTGCATGCTACATCTTGCTATTATTCAACAATGTGTCATAAATTATTGTTTTAAAGAGACATCTATTATAGTAAATCCTCTGTTAATATATCCATGTTGTTTTCAGATCTGATAACAGGAAAAAAGAAATAAATCAGTTGCTGAATACTGAGATGCTGGTACACAGTGAGCTGTTAGAGCTGTTAGAATTTGTGATAAAGTAGACCAATTCTACATTTCTAGTATATTAAAAAATAGCTACTAAAATTATTTTAGACTGGCTGAACAAGATTAAGCCTAGGACTCCAAATGCCAAAATTTAATTAACGTTAATATGCCCTCTCTGTTGGAGGAAAGTAAGAGGATGAAAGAATTCTTTTCATTGTTTTATGAGAGCCCCTGTCCGATATGGCAGTAAAACACAGGGGAAAACTCTCTCTTAGTGTCTGTCTAAGTAACTATTATAAAAATCCACAATAATACTACAGCTTTGTAATGGTCACTAAGAAAAGACATTTTGCATTCTTATTGTCATTATCCATAAAATTGCATGGATTGACTACATGCAAAGGCTTTGCATGTCCACTAAAGTTGGAACTGAGCCCTGTCTTACTGACAGAAACTTCATGAAATTCTTCAGTCACAGCACTGAAGATCAAGAGGACAAACTCCCCTGAGCCCTTAAATTCAGAACCCTGCCAGTGTGTTCATTGAGATCTATTTGCTAGTGCTTTGATCCAGGCTAAGCACCTCAAATATAAGGCAATGGAAAAGGATCAAGATACAATGAAACTGGGTCTTAGTGAAAATATGGTGATTTTCAATACTGCTTTAACCAGTAACACCAAAGATGATCTGCCTATGGAAGAAATGGTGATTAAATCACGTATTTCCAAACATTTTTATTACAAAAATAATAGTTTCAGCTTCCTTTTTCGACCTAGTTCCTTTTATTGTTTAACACTTCAGCACTTTTAGAAACACAATCATCCATTGCATACTTGTCATATCTTTTGTAAAATGCAACACTCTAAAAAAGAAAAACTACTGACTTTCATCCATTTTCCTAAGTCATTTATCATATTCAAAACTGTAAAAATCTTCAGAGGTTCAAAAAAGAAACAGTAGGCTTTAATCTAAATGTTCTCTATTTACATTATGGTTCTAAAATGTAACCGGAAATAGTTTTGGGAAAAGATTTTGCATTTCATACAGTCAAGCTTGATGAAAGCAGATCTGAAGGATGGGAGAATATGCATAACACTGTAAAAAGCTGTCAGGTCTTTGCAATTCCTTTCCAAAAGTCTTTGCTAGGCAATGTCAGTACCAAATCTCAAAGTAACACACGAATTCATAAAACACAATCTTACCAAGTCCAGAGCACTCTCACAGTGTTAGGCAAACTCTATTCCCCTTAAAACTCAAGTTACACTAGCAAAACTGTACTTTCAGTTGCCCCTGTGAACTCTAGTAACAAGAAACCGTTCTCTTACTTGTTGGTCAGCCTTGGTTTTGCTACCTGTGCTGATCTAATTTGAACCAGATTGCCTGTGAAAAGAAAATATGCATTTCTTGCCTAAATGTTTGCTGACACAAGTGATGAACTGCATTATGTTCTTGGCAGGAATATTCTACATTTTGATCGCTCAATATAGCCTCCAACTGAACCACAAACCAGCTTTATACCTACAAATATACTGACTGATGTGCATGATAAATGTGACTATATCTACAGAAAACACTCAACACGCCTCTCTTGCAGATTTTTAGCCTTCTGAGGAAAGGGGAAAAATGCTTTAAACACCGAGTGGAAGACAAAAAGCATACTACTATGGAGAAGTACAGTGAGCCTTAACTTGCTAACCGATTATAATTTTCAGTAACAATCTGATGAACAATTTCCAAGTGCATTAAAGTAATTAAATAAAACATTGCAATAATTGTATTACTGTTAAAATTCTCAGCAACACCAAAAAAACACTAAGCACTCCGAAAAACAAGTGAAGGAAACCTTCCACCTACCAAACCAAATTTCCACCCCCTCTAACAACGCTGTTTCTCAAGCTCGTATCCAGGAAAACCCGCAAGTAGGGGCAAGGTTGAAAACATGTCTAAAATTGGAAGCAAAATATGTTAGAAAAGTGTTTCAAAATTTAAGGGGAAAAAAAATTGTTTGCCCTAAAGCTTCCTCTGTCCTTTCCACTAAGCAAACTGGGCGACACGCATCCTCCCGGGAATTCAGCGTATTTTTGAGAGTGGTATGAAGGGCCTCCGGCGGCCTGCGCACCCCTCAGTGCTGGCACTCCTCCCCCAGCCCCACCAACGACGTGGTACTTTAGGATGGAAACCAGGGCCGGGGGGGTGGACGGTCGCGCCTTCCCCCCACCGTG
>NW_010512635.1:0-368 GCF_000687285.1 Phaethon lepturus | reverse complement strand
AGCAGAGCCTCCCACCTAACTTTTACGGCCCGCTTATGAGATGTGTGAGCCCCTACGCACCCGCGCAGTGCCCGGCGCCGGCTCGGCCTGCTGCGCCGCGGACTCCGCGGCTGTGGGTACCTCCGCCTCCCAGGGCAGTAATTAGCTCTGAACGATGTTAAATACCATCCCTGACGATGCACAGGCTTCTCTGGGAGTTAGTTTTTTGGTTGTTTTGTTTTACTTTTTTTTTTTCCCCCAGAAAAGAGCTGCTCTGTCATTTTAGCCCACTCTTTTTGCTGATGTCCCAGCTGCTGGGTGCTGGGAGAGGCGCTGACCTGCAAGACACCAAAAATGTCCCTCTTCCCTCCCCTCCCCCCCCCCCCCGG
>NW_010512634.1:0-54108 GCF_000687285.1 Phaethon lepturus | reverse complement strand
TCTCTGTTCCGGCGCGTGTGGGAAGCGCTTCTCCCTTCGGAGAAACTTTTCTTGCTGCACCAGACGAGCGTGCTTTGGGCGGGGGTGTGTGTCATGGTGTCGGGGACTGTCCGACCGACATCTGGAAGAAAAGTTTGAAAGAGGAGACCAAGTTGGAAGAGGAAAATACGATCAAAAAATTCAGGCCAGGAGTATTAAGGCTGTCGCAGTTGTTAACGATAACATTTTTCGCCTAATAAGTAGCATGGATAGTGACCTAGGTCACATAAAATGGAAGGGGCTTGTATTTCTGTGGGATAAAGCATGAGTAAAACTACATCCTGTCACCCTTACTCTCAAAACTTTATCACATCAGTGAACTTAGTAAGGTTTGGCCAGAAAAGAACTTCTGTTTTAAACCTGCTTAAACAGGTACATGTGATGTAAAACGTTTGCTTAGAAGGAGGCAAAATTACTGCAAATTACAAACACTTAATTTTCCAATGTGTATAATGTAAACAGGAATGTCAGTGTTCCTGTCCACAGCAAGGTCCGTTAAATTATTTATGAGAAAATCACATGTGTTTCTAAGTCGGATGACTGTATTATATTATCTTAGTTTTTCAGTTAGCTTACTCGTTTTCAATTTTTAGGGTTTGATTTTGTAATCTGTGTTACCAAGGAAACTGTATAATTTGGTTGCCTTTCATGATAAGGAACTATGACCTAGAGGGTTCTTGCAACCTGTAGCTCTGTTGCTTCTTGATAAGGGGCCCACAAAATGTTCGGTGGAGGGTGGCAAATAATACAAAGATTTGATCTGTTTTTAGGATTGGCACTGCTGCCTTGGCAGTTCAGGTGGTTGGTAGCAACTGGCCCAAGCCACATTATACGCTGCTGGTTACGGGCCTCTGCCGATTCCAGATCCTGCAGCTGCTGAAGGAGAAGCCGTATCCTGTTGCTGAAGTTGAACAGTTAGATCGACTTGAGCAGTTTACTAATCAGCATAAATGTGAGGAGGAACTTGGAGAGTTGTCAGAACAATTCTACAAGTATGCAGTGCAGGTAAATTGTTTAACCCTATGTATCATATATCAATGTATTTATGTGTAGATCTGGGGTTTTTTTATTTGTTTCCTATCTGCCTTTCTCTTTCTATAGTTCTGACATTTTTCAGTGACTAGTAGAGTTTTTTAACAAAATATTTTTGTTAAAACTTAATGTTTCTGTTGAGTTCCAGGGGGTATACAGCTCATTGCAGGATAAGTCTTGTACGTTAGTGCTATGATAAGTTGGTATGATTTCATACATAATAGTATTATAAATACACTCTAGTAAAAGGAATACTTTTGATCTTTTTTTTCCTGGGAAAATATATATATATGTATATATAAATGCATACAATGTATTTTTTTGTGGGGGTGGTTTGTTGTTGGTGGTTGGTTTTTTTAATTATTAAAGGGAATAAACTCCTCTAGAACCTTAATTATAAACAGATGTCCCCAGGTATAATGAATTTGAGCCTAAAGGATGTATTGGAAAAAAAGTCACCATAGTGTCAAGATAACTAGGAAAGTTTTTAATCACGGTGTGGGGGGGAAATAAGAGATGTAGGCATTGAAAAAAGTACTGCAAACGATGGTATTTTTGAACTTCTTGAAAGCAGAAAGCTCAGTCTTGATTGCCCTGCGCTGAGTTAGTGCCTCTTCTGTGAACTGTGTCTTTCTTTCAGTAGCTGTTTGGCAAAGTACTTAGACACATTTCATGCTAAAAGATGCAATCCTTTTTTGGTCAGATACTCACTTAAATAATTTAAAAAGAAATACAGCAACCATTAATATTGTTTATTGTGTGTTCCTTACAGTTGGTTGAGATGCTGGATATGTCTGTTCCTGCAGTCGCAAAACTGAGACGTCTTTTGGACAATCTTCCTAGAGAAGCTTTGCCAGATATACTGACTTCTATCATCCGTACCTCCAACCAAGAGAAGCTTCAGGTATTACGTTCTTAAACTTTTTTAAGGGGAGTTAGATGTCTGCTATTTTTTTACAGTTAATCCCTTTTAGGTAACTTTGAAATTGCTTACACTTCAAGACTGTACAATGATAATGTTGTGCCAGAAGGTATTTGAGTTACAACTGAGCATGAATACTTGTAAAAAGTTTTTATGCTATTGTTCAAAGTGTTTATGTATCTATATGTCAGAACTCACCTAATAGGTAAATGCATCTAGTCAGCATTGGAAACGATTCATTTTATTAAATAATAAGAAATATAACATGGTAAGATGATAAATCATCCTTCAAATTGTGTTGAAATCTTGCTTACTTATCACAGTTGGCAGATCCTTATGCATCTCTTAATACTTAAAAGCTTAAAAATCTTTTCTTTTAAATCTTTTTAAAAACACCTTGAAATGTGGGTTTTTTTAAACACAGACACGGGTTAAATTTGCATCATATGTCAAAATAACTTTATGCAAAATTGGTGCATAGAATGTGATGCTTACTAGTCTGATCTCTGTATTTGCTTGCTGTGTTCAGAAATTTTGTTGTTCCTTTTCTTTTGTCACTACCAGTACTGTATGTTCAACCTTGAATTGAAAGCATAAGTTAGGTTCTTCT
The DNA here is from genome assembly GCF_000687285.1 of Phaethon lepturus. Classification (NCBI taxonomy): domain Eukaryota; kingdom Metazoa; phylum Chordata; class Aves; order Phaethontiformes; family Phaethontidae; genus Phaethon; species Phaethon lepturus. The sequence goes on along the minus strand of NW_010512634.1, from coordinate 51,505 downwards.
ATAAAGCTGTTCTTTCAAACAACAAATAGAAATGCAGTAATTTGAAGTGAAGGGGTGTATCGTAGCTGAATATCCTGCTGGAGGAAGGTATGTTAGTCATTAAATTTATCATGTCCTTTCTTTTATTAGAAGTGATAAAGAAAAGAGCAGCCAGTGATAGCTGTGGAAATACAAAAGAGCCAAATTCTACCCATTTCCACATATCAACATCATTAAACATAAAAATGGAATAGTGTATAAAATTTTAGAAAGACAAACAAAATAAACAGAAAATCCCAAACAAAAAAAAACCCCAATGGATAAGGTGATTTTTTTTTTCCTGGGTTAACCAAGGAGACCTTGCTATAACTTTCTTAGAGGTAATTGAAATACAGAATTACATTGAATTGAATTGAAATTGAATTGGTAATTGAAATATAGAATGCTGATGTTTGCCACAGAAAATGTGACTGAAATAATAAGACACTTAAAAACCAGACAGGTTAAAAGACTTTTTGTTTCTATTTTGGAGTCCTTTGCAGTTTTGGCATCCAGACCCTTGAAGGTGGGTTTTTGTGTGCTGTATTCTCATTGCTTTTGTTGCTACCTTCTTTCCTAAACCATCTATTCTATAACTCTGGTCAAAAGATAGTAACAGTACCCTCCATGTTCCCCTCCCCAGCACTAATAATCCATCAGCGTGAACTTGTAACTTATAACTCCTTGCTCTTAGATTTTAGATGCTGTGAGCCTGGAAGAACGGTTCAAGATGACTATACCATTGCTTGTTAGACAGATTGAAGGCCTGAAGCTGCTTCAGAAAACAAGAAAGCCCAAACAGGATGATGATAAAAGGGTATGGACCTTTACACGTGGGATACTTAGACATCCTAAATAGTATAAAGATGCACTTTTAAACAGGCTAATGAACATGCATGATTTTAATCTGTGCGAAGTTTAATCTATAGCCATAATGTTTCATGGTTAGTCTGGAGCTGCAGAGAATACCCAGCTGGCAACTTCAGCTGTTCAGATACCGAAAAAAGAAAGTATTCATTTAAAACTGCCTAAGCTCTTTTTTTTTTTTTTTTTTTTTTTTTTTTTAAATAATCTGAGCACTTTCAGACATTGAATAAAAGTTCAGGTTCCTTTAAGAGTCATTTGATGCCCAGTTTACTTGCATGGTATGCACACACTGAGTTTTGGCCCATGCAGTGACAAGGTGTACCTTTCACTAATAGCATTGCAGGTGGATGATAGCCTTTGAAATACACCTTGTGTGTTGTAAAAAGTAGTTTGCTAAACTAGGGCCACTTAGACTTTTGCTGCATCTAACTATACGTAACGCGGTTTAGTAAACAGGAAGTAACTGAGAAGGTACAAGGAATGAAAAAAGGTAAGAGAGAAGGCTTATCTGTTTTGTAAGCATTAGCCTTATTCTGCTTAATATGGCGGGCTGCGATGCCCAAAAAATCACAAATAACTCTTCTCAGTTTTGTTCTTGTCCTCTGTTGTCTGCTGTTTAAGGGTAGATGATAAACACACTTAGGAAATACATACAGTAAAATAAGAACCGTAACTTTTTAAAGTAGTACAAGTAATACTTTATGAAGTTATTTATTGGAGTAAAATCTTCTGAATTTTTCTGTGAAGGATACTCTCCCAGCACTTGCATGTTTTTCTCATGGTTTCCATTCAAAGCCAAAGTACACACCTTATTTAAAAACCAAAACTTGGATACTATTCTCTGTCTCTGTTTTTCATTTTGTAGATTGTAGCTATTCGTCCTAATAGAAGAATGAATCATATTCCAAGCACTACAGAAGATGAAGAGGAAGAAGAAGATCATGATGATGTTGTCATGCTGGAAAAAAAGATTAGAACATCCAGTATGTCAGAACAAGCTCTTAAAGTTTGTCTTAAGGAAATAAAGAGGTAGGAGACTTTCAAGTGGTGTTTTTTTTCTCTTATTTTTTTTAAGCAAATCTTGTATTAGCCTTTTCTTATTTGATTCTTCTATGTTTCTGTTGGTTGTGTTTTGGAAATGATTTTTAAAAATTTAGTAGAGTGCTGTTTTTTGCTTATAAATTTCATCATTTCATCTTTTTGGAACATCACAAGTTATGACAAAGAAATACGAAGTCTTCTAGATATGGTTTATACAGTAATATAGCATTAAACTATAATCTTTAAGCCTCTATGTTATGAAGATCTCAAAAAAAACCCAAAACAACAAAACAAAAAAAGCCCCTAACATTGCAGTTGTTAATAATTAATGAATAAACTGACTGAGTTTTGAGTCTTTTTTTCCTGTGTTTTTCTCTGGTGAGGGGATAACTGTGCTGTCCATGTTGATACGATGGTTAACCTCTTCTTCACTGAGGACACTTACATAGTGGTGCATGCATTGGGAACCAACTCCTTTTTCATTTCTCTTTGTAACCTATAAATAACTTATTATGCAAAGACAGTCTGCTAATTGATGGAGTAGTGACTTGCTTTTTCAGTATTATGGTTGTCAGAGAGTAAGAGGGTATGATGATGACCTCAAGTTTGTTAAATATCTCTCTTGTGGTACAGGAGAGTCTTACTTTGCTACTTTGCTCACTTTGCTAATTCCTCGTTAGCCTTATGAATTCTGTGCATGTATTTCCAGATTAAAGAAGATGCCTCAGTCAATGCCAGAATATGCTTTGACAAGAAATTACTTGGAACTGATGGTAGAATTGCCATGGAACAAGAGTACAAAAGGTGAACCCTTCTATTATTGATTGTCTCTTGCACAGACATTTTGGGACAAGTAGCCATTGTGTAAACACTGTGTACTTAGTTCTGTCTTGCAAATGTTTTTCTCGTTGTCTGATCACAAAAATGTCATTCATATATTGCTGTAGTCTTACAGTCTGTCTGGCTTAAAGTAGTATCTGTATACAGAATAGCTTGTGTAGCTCAGTTGTACGCCTAAGAATGTGAACTTAAAAAGTGTTAGGAATATCTACACAGAAAAGTGAAGATGTTATTACTTACAATCTGTGCTAGCACGTATCTAAAGTAATGAAAAGAGCAGTTAATTACTTTTATGTGTCAGACAAAAAAGCATTTGTATATTTCTGTAGCATTAATCTTCCTGAAGAAGGTTCTGGTATGTCTTAAGTTAATCAAGTTTGGTAAGGAAAAAAAAAGATAAAAATTTTTAATAATTACAACTTCAGGTACAATAGAAAAGCTGAGTATCATGTCAGCTTTGTACCATAGTTTTCAAAGTTGTGAGCAGAGAGTGATACTGTTAATATTGGAACAGGATACAAAAACAGAGAGCAAGGAAAGAGTAGAAAATCAAATATGACTTTTCCTACTGACCAACACAAGTAGATTAAGTGGGCATAATGACTTTCCGGAAGTTGGAGAAAAGCTTTCTGGAAGCTGGAGAAAAGGATTTTAATTCCTTCTAGCAGCTACTGAAGAATGAGGCTTTTGAATGGCATTTTAAACTATTTGGTTTTCAAAATAAATCTAACATACCACACCAACAGAAACACTTGTCTGTCTATCTTTTGCCTTTTTCGTATGCATCATGATGAATTTTGTCCAAAAAGATTTGCCAAAAAGATCTTTACAGATCTCTACAGTATTATTCAAAGAATCACAAAATGGGTAAAGTATTTGTTGACATTCATGTCCTAGCAGAATGGTTCGTTGTTGAAAGTTGCTCCTTAATCTGGCAGAATTATGCCATGTCACATGTAGTTTGAAGTTTTTACTTTAAATGAAGTTTCAAAGTTTGTATTCACATTCATGTGAGTGATGCTTCGGACTCCATAGCTGCAGTGAGTAAACACATAGATGAATATAAACATAGAAAATCCAGTAGAGCATTAAGATCATTAGTGAATTTTTTGTTCAGTGGTTCATTACAAAAATTTATATAGTTGTTGAGAATTCAGTAAGTTGTCTGTATGTGAAATGCACACATGCTGGTATGAGGGGTCTGCATCTGGAATGCATAGAAGTTGAAGGGGGTGTGTGCGTGCAGTGTTGATAGACTTCACTGCTTCCTCTGTACTCTCTTTACATTGTAGAGCAAAGACAGCTGCTTTGTGTCAGAAATTCCTGCTTTCTATAAAGAATTAGTTCATGTCCATTGGTAAGGCCTACCATTTACCTCAAATTGTTGCAACTGCAAAACCCAAATTCCAGTCCTAATATCACATGGGTGTTTTTTATAGACTCTTATCATAAGTAGATGATGAAGACATAGGGATGAATGTATCTTTGGAGAAGACTTTAAAGGATCAGACTTAACGTCTGTGAGAAAGCAAATGCTGAATAATTTGCATATCATGGAATTGCTGTTCTAAAATAGATACTAAGTTCATTTGAACCAGATTTCAACCTGTGACGCAGTGTAAAGGTGTGGTTTTTTAAAATTTCATCATCAGTACTATGATCTGTCTGTCTTATGTTTAATTTCCTTATTAAAAGAGAATTATAATACCTCTGTTTTAGGAAGACATTGTCTGAAATATGTGTCGGGGGACTGCATTGATGAACACGTTTGAGAATGTGTTTCTATTGTATTGTAGAATGAATTGTTTCTATTTTTAAAGATAAACGTGCTGATATCTTTTCTGTTGTCAATGATTGACAGATCGCCTTGAAATTCGTGCAGCTCGAATTCTTTTGGATAATGATCATTATGCTATGGAGAAGTTGAAGAAGAGAGTTTTGGAGTACTTAGCTGTCCGACAGCTTAAAAACAACCTCAAGGGACCCATTCTTTGTTTTGTGGGGCCCCCAGGAGTTGGTAAAACTAGTGTTGGAAGATCAATTGCAAAGACTTTGGGTCGAGAATTCCACAGAATTGCTTTAGGAGGAGTCTGTGATCAGTCTGATATTCGAGGCCACAGGTAACTACTTTCTTCTTTCCTCATGGCAATTTTTTCTTTTGTTACAGAATGTATTGATTATTGTTTAGCTAATACAGAGAAATTTTGCTTATTTCAAACAATGGTAGTTATTAATTGATTTTTCTTGGTAGTCAGTGGTATTATTCAGGACAGAATTTTAGTAGTGGGAATGGATGTTTAGTGTTGAGGTGCAGCCTTTATTCTTTCCTTCTGCAGCTGCCCTTTATTACAGAATCACAGAATCACTAGGTTGGAAAGAACCTTCAAGATCATCAAGTCCAACCATTAATCCAGCGCCACCATGTTCCCTAAACCATGTCCTGAAGTGCCACATCCACATGTTTTTTGAACACAAAAAACGTCACAGCGGAGCACGGAATTTCATCTTAAGTCATTTTGGCACTTTGAAGTAAAATTCAGTAGAAAGTTTCATGCAACTTCTACTTTTTAAGAGGGATGCAATGATTTAGTTATACAAAATAGCCTATAAATAGTGATGTGTTACTTTATAACCATGTTTGTTGCTAAAACAGGAGGGAAATCTGAGAGTGATGCTTAAAATTTGCTAGGGATAGCAACTGAGTTACTTAATATCTCAAACTTGTTAGTGCACTATTTTTCTATTTCAAAAGGAATTTTATACAAGGACACTTAAGCTGGAAGTTTTCAAAGAAGATTTTTTGGGTGACTTTCCTTAGGACTTTTTTTTGATCTTGCATCTCTTCATGTATTTACTACTTAGTCTTGAAACCATTTGTCTATATTAGTCAATTCCTTGTATCAATTCCTTAATGAATGGGTAATGTAGATAAGTAACTGCCAAACATCAGTGCAGCATTTTTGGTTCCATTAAACATATTTCATGCTTATTGCATGCAGTGCAGGAAATTTGGAATAATGAATATGGTAGTGTTATGAGGATCTGTAAAACCATGTGGATTTTTTTAATAGTTACATTATTGAATAAAATTTTTCCTTACAACAGTAGGTAGATTATTGTGAATTAAAAGTTATCGGTTATTTCTTTGATGCCATGTAGCAATTAGTTTTGCCCAATGGCTATGCTGCTACTTTCAGTCATCAGAGTACACCATCATTCTTGCTTCAGTTCTGTAATATTTTTGTTTTCAAAAAAGGCTTAAAAAGGACCTTGGTATTATTATCACTTCTCCTATGTAATTTTAATGAAAACTTACAAGAAATACTCTGATAAATGTTCATTTTGTGGTATCAGACTTCAGACTTGTGACTGTGTAAGCTAGTTGCATGTGTGAGTACATTAGAGTGGTAGAAGCTCACAGTCCCAACTGGAAGGAATGTGGGAGACTCACTGGGAAATCTTGTGCTGAACATATGTATAAACTTCTATACATCTGGAATAGAATGTATTTCTGGGAATCTAGAGTATAATATACTATTGGTCACTTGTTAGACCAGAACACAAGAGATGAAAATGCAACAGAACAGTGATTTTGTACTTGACAATTTGAAAATTCAGAGTTGTTCCGTAAACCTTTAGTTCAGCACCCTTGATAAAATGAGCAACACGCATTTATTCCTGTACACATTCTGTGACAAGTTTGCAGGAGTTCCGTTTTCCAAAGTGTTTGGCACCTAGCTAGAGTTTGTAGCTTGAAAGAAGCTTTTCTCCTAATGTAGGTTTGGTCAACATACCCAGTAACCACTGGGGGTTTTTGTGCGTGCGTGTGTGTGATGGTTTTGTGGACCTTTTAATAGCTGGCCTTTTTACCCATTTGTTTACACACTAATGGAAAAAGCAGCGAAACTCTGTCCTCCTCCTTCACTGTGTATTATTCCTGTAATACCTAAACTGTATTGTTAATCACTGTTAAATAAGTAAGAATTCTGATGTTTCAGATTACTTATGGTATGGATCCTAAAAACAATTTTAAATGTGATTCAACAACATGTTGCTATTTGAACTGAAACCACTAGAGGCTGTTGAATACTAAGCATTATAGACATGAGTAACTTTTCCAGGACTCAAGCCTTTGTAACAGGGAAACCACATCCGTGAAATCGACATTATGAATAAAAGTAAAACTATCATCAACTCTTACTCAATTGCCAGTAATTACTTACTGGTGTTTTTTGTTTTTTGGTTTTGGTGTTTTTTGGTTTTGGTTTGGTTTTGTTTTTGGTTGGGGGGGTGGGGGTGGGGATGGGACTGTTTGGCTTTCTATCTTGTACTTAGACCTAATAAAGAATAAAGACAGCTATAGTCATGTGATAATGAGGCTTTTAAAGTTCAGGTGTTTGTGGCTGTCACTGTAGTATTTTTGAGGGTATTAAATTATTAATGCATGCTAGAAGCTAACCATTATAAATTTCATATTAAAAATTTACTTGAAATTAGTTGATGGGAAGTATTTGATAAGACAGTTTATTTTTCAACAGAAAAGGCAAATACTATCTAGATTTAGTGAAAGTGTCATGTGGTTACTTTTCCACAAACAAGTGTATAGTTTAAAACCAAACTTTAGATCAGTTAGTACAAGGAGTCCCTTGTGACTGACTGCTTTTGCAAGTTCTTTGTAGGTAAAATAAAAATCAACTGTTGCATGCTGCTTTTCTTAGTTCTGCTTCATATTTTTTTCTGCTTTTCTGCTTCTCAGAATAAGATTTAATCAAATTCAAACTACAGCTTTTCTGTAGACCTCTCTCTGTAATGTCCTTGTGCTTGAATAAACCCAAGTTAAGTCAATCCGTATTGGGCATCTGGTGGCAGTCAGAGAGAGATGTTACAGAGGTGATCTTAAAGTGGAGGAGACATAGGCTGCTGTTCTCTGAGTTCTACTGTTTAAGTAGGCTGATTTTTCTAATATTACATGTTAGGAGCCATTTTTTTTGTCCTCAAAGCTCCTTATTAGGCTTTAAGGCTTAAGTTAAGGATTCCATTATCGTTGCAGAAGAATGATACTGTATGTACCTAGTAATGTACTAAACATTTTAGAAAAGGTACTAAATGTACTAGAACTTTAAAAAAGAAACTGTAGTTCAGTTTCACTTGCAAGCAAATATTGCCTGAAATAGCATTCACTTTGGCTGCTTTTTACTGTTGTAAGTGAAAGATGCAGACTAATAGATTCAGTAAGCACAGTAAAATATATTGGATGGCAGCAGGGTGGGGTGTGGTGTTTCAGTCAGTGTGCTGTTCCGTGGGATGTGTAACTAGGGCAATCGGAAACGCCCAGTTTTTGCCATTTCAGTGTGGATCACGTACCTGCAGCTGGGGTTTGTGAATCCTTTTCTGAGTGGATGAAGAGTAGCAACTACTGTTCTGCATTACCAAAATGAAATTAATATCTTGGTACAAAAACAGAACTGCTTTATCAGTCATCCTCCAGCTGTTGTTTGCATTTACCACTCATCTATACCATATGTTAAAGTCTGCTGGTTTACATTTGTTGTTAACTTGTATTAAAAAAACCTACAAAAAAAAAGACAACAAAAAAAACCACCCAAACCAACCACCCTGAACTTTTTTCCGGGAAGCTCACTGCATTTAAGATCTCCTCAGTACTGGTATTTTGTTTTATAGAGGAGCTATATGATCTTCACTGTTGCATGTGTGTGTGATTTTCTATTTTTAAAAAGGAAAGATGTAATTGCGCCATTTATTTATAGTGGTGCTGGTGAGATCACTGTGAAGCTCTTTTTTCTCTCACCTCTTTGTGAAGCACTCTTTCTTATATTACCATTGCTTTTCAATTTATAGACATTTGGATAGTTTACTTCTGGCGTAGGCCTGTGCTGAAGACTTGTTCAGGTGCATCTGTGTGAGAAAAGGTGTGATTCCTCACCAGTACAGCTATGCTAGCAGAAGTTCACAGCACAGGCCTTGTTGCACTAGAGAAAACCAAACCTCAAACAGAGGTTTGTGAGAGGAATAGCTTTGTTACACAAGTATAAAGCAGAGATACATTTGTAAAACTCTTCAGTAGACCCAACCTCTGTCCTTGCAAAAAAATAAGCTGTGGCCTTGTGCAAGTGAGTTTAGAAATAGTTTCTTTGGTGGCATTAACTTTGTTGTCTACTCCTACCTCTGCAATTTGAAAACCATTTAAAACTTTTTGTCTTTAGAAATGTATGAAGAAAGCGGGTCATGTTTTTATCAACAATAGTAGTATTGCTTCAAGGGTTCCAATTCATGCACATTTCCAGTTTACACTGGGAGAACTGACAAGGTTAGATTTCCCAGCTGTCTGTCTTGCATTTTCTAGAATACATAGCTCCTAATGACATGCTGTACAACTCTAGTGTTTTTTTAAAGGTACCTTTTCACTGATCTAAAGATAAGTAAAAAGATTACTAAATTACAGACTTTCTGTGGCATGAGCTAGTAAAGGTTTTTTAAGATGTTACCATGCAAGTGAGATAGCCAGGAAAGTTGATCTGTACTTTCCTGTTTTGAATGGAAAGGAGTTGCCTCTAGGTTTAGTGCATGGAGAGAAACAGTGCATCAAAACATGAGCAAAGCCATATTATATCATCAGAAATGCTAATGTAGAATATAATTTTTCCTCCTTTTAACCCTAGCTGAAATAATGAAAATAAATAACATCACGTTCAGTGGCTGCTGTTCACAAACAGCAGTATTCAGTTTCATGAGTTACAAGGCAAAGGTTAATGTCCAGATACCTGGACATTTACCTAAATGGCCATATCTGCTTGTAATTTTAACATATTGTAGTGGTTTTATATGAAAATATCTGCAGGGTCTGTCTTACCGAGGACTCTTGTGTTGAGATGTTCCATAATAACCATTTAGAAATGAAAACGGGCTACTTATGTTTGTATTTTCAAGGTAAAATACTATGTTACTGTTCTTTGTCATCCTACATATGACATTTGTATTAGTATTCTTTACTTACCTTAGAGATCCTGAGTCTTTGATTAATAGTACAATAAAATAGGTATTGGCACATCTCTAATAAATGAAGATGTATCACAGATTTAGGCTGTTACGCATGGGAAGAGTTGATACCTAGGTATTTGTTACCTTAAAATTTATAGTCTGAGATTTTATTTCGTGATACCTGATCAAATTACGTAAATAAATCTAAGCATGTTTTTATTTGAAATTTAGTGCATAAATTAAACATTTATATTGGAGTGTATTGGATCTGGCTGAGATGGAGGTAATTTTCCCCATAGCAGCCCTCACAGTGCTGTGCTGTGTACTGGTAGCTAGAAGGGTGTTGATAACACACCAGTGCGTTGGCAACGGCTGGGCAGCGCTCGCACAGCATCAAGGCTGTCACTCCAACATTCCCCCCTCACCAGTAGGTTGGGGGTGGGCAAAATCTTGGGAGGGGACATGGCCAGGAGAGCTGCCCCGAGCTGGCCAAAGGGATATTCCATACCATATGACCTCAGCTCAGCAATAAAAGCTGAGAGAAAGGAGGCAGTGTGGGGGACATTTGTTATTACGATGTTTGTCTTCCAGAGCAACTGCTAAAGGTACTGAAGCCCTGCTTGTCGGGAAGTGGCTGGACATCACCTGCTGCTGGGAAGTAGAAAATAACTCTTTTGTTTTCCTTTGCTTCCATGCGCAGTTTTTGCTTTTATTGAACTGCCTTTATCTTGACCCACATGTTTCTTCCATCTTATTTTCTGCCCCCCATCCTGCTGAGGAGGGGAATGATAGAGCAGTTTGGTGGACACCTGGCATCCAGCCAAGGCCAACCTACCACATGGAGTTAGTTTTTTAGATTTACCATGTCTAGAGATGATTGAAAATACAAATGAGAAGCTGATAGTATGAGAGAGGAAGAGCAAGAATAGTCAATTGTTAGGTAGTGAAAGGAAGAGCAGAATGTTTCTAGCCACTGTGCACTTTTCTCATCTGTTAACCCAAACACTGTGGAGACTGAGTATTTTGTGGAACAGCCCATATTTCCAGCAAGGGTTCCTTTAAATTTGACCTTTGAATTTCTTGAAGAACTCTTGGGTTGTATAGGGAACCATTTTATCATTTTTGTAACATTGGATCCATTTCATTTGGACTGTGGTTTCTATTCAAGTTTTTTACATGGTAGCTCATGACCCAAGACTTACTGTGGACCAGGTACATTTAAAAAAAAAATCAAATTAATGATCTTCTGTCACTGTTAGAATGTTTTTCTTATTGCTTGCTTTAGAAGCCACTTAATTTTTATACTCTTAAAATTGTATTTCTTGAAGGTACTGATTTCACTTGTCATAAGTTGCCTTGAGTATATTTGCTTTTTTCTGCTTTTTCTTCACTGTAGATCTTGATACGTTGTGCTTCAGCCTACCTAGCGTATGGTTTATTTTAAAATGTTAAGAAGCTTGATTGTGTACAACACAAGTCTTACTGAAAGGTGCTGTATCTGTGAGAATCTTCTACAAGTGTAAATATGTCACTAAATACCTGAATGTACTTGAATCTAAAATGACTGTGGCTTGAAGTCTATTTTCAGGGTTGTTTGAGGGGAAAAAAATCTATTAATAACAACAGTGTCTCAAGAAAGGAAAATATCTTCCTGTTGTTTTTTGTTGTGGTTTTTTTTTAAGTGCTTCTATTTGGAAAAACTCAAAAAAAAGTTTTTAAGGGGGTGTGTGTGCATGGGTATAAACAAACAAATCTATTGTTCAGAAAACCTTTTGGTGCCTAACACTTATTTTCCAATTGCCATAAAAACCTGTGTTGTTGCAATTGTATGGTGAAAGGAGAGAAAGAGTGATTATTCAGTGCTTTCCCTTGACTAGAGAAACCGAGTTTACCTTCATTTAGTTTATAAACTAAAGTGGTTTCTTAAAACTAGATGGAACATAGATATCTCATAATTTTATAGAATATAAAAAGATCAATAAAACTTTGTGTATATAAAAACACAAATATGCGTTAAAGAAGTGTCTTTAAGCATGCACTTGAGAATAATGTACCAAGCAAGAAAGAAGAATGTGTAATGCTTACCAAGTTATCCTATTACTGGCATAAATAGAATATTAAAAACAGTCAGGCTGCATTTTTTCTGAAGCATATAAAATTATTTACTAGTGCCATAAAAGCACCTTTTGTTAAAAAAAGAACAAACCAAAACAAACCAACACCCCCCAACACAACAACAACAAACAAACAAAACCCAAAACCACAAAAACAAAACAAAAAACACACAAAAAAAAAACCAACAACAAAACCCCAGCGAAACCAAACCCCCCCAATTGCTACAATGACTAATTTGGTTGCACTGGTAAATGATTCACTTCTGTAAACCTCAGTTCTGCTTCAGTCTTGTAATGTTCTGATTGCATTTTATAGGATCCTTTCGTTCTTTTGGTAAGGTTGACTGTGTGCAGATGGAGAATGAAGTGGCATGCTAGTATAATAGCTCCCCCATGCAGATTCTTGATCTGTAATAAATTTTATATAATGCAGTCCTCAGTGGAGAGGAATCCACTCGCTCACCGCAGCGTAAGACTCCACACAAAAGCACTGAGGTGGTAATCTATTGCATGCTGGCTGCTCCAGTCATTAGCAGCTGTCTCATGAAGGTGATAATGGGCAAACTGAAATTCTGTTGCATCTCTGGCTATTTAAAAGATCTTAAAAACTTTAATTTTTGCCATGATCTAGAATTAAATATAGTAACTGCAATTTGTTCCTGCAGTGGTTAAATATTACATGGAACTAACGCCATTGCTGTGTGGTTTAAGTTGGGGGGTTTTATATTTAAAGTCCTCTCTAGTATCTTTTCAAATTACTCCCATGGTATTTTTGGTTTTGTCTTTCTAAATGTCATCCTGTTTATTTTGGACTATGTTAAAACAGATCATATGGCAAAGCAGGCCTGTTCTGCGTATCTGTTTTGTGAGAGTCATGAGATAGGTACTGTAATTCAGCACTTCATGTATCGCTTTCTTCTTGAGTGACCAGCATTTCATACTCTTAATTATAACATTTTGTTTAGTTATGGCGCAAGCAGAAAAGGCTATGGCAAATGAAGCAAATAAGGGATATATATGCATGTAAAATGTAGTTGCTCTGTGCATTGTGAAAAAAGTTTTTACCACCTTTGCTGAATAAATTCAGACTCATAAATTTTTTTGTTCCATTGCATTGTTCTAGTTTTTTATTGTTGAAATGACATAGTAAATACAATTATTTTTTGTGAGTATTAATTAAAGCATGCTGTATATACAGGAGACGTCAACAGTTCAGCATATTTGGAATTTTGCCCTAATTTTTAACATGCTATGTGAGCTCTGTTGAGATGACAAAAACCCAGTATCATCATTAATAAAATGTTAATATTAATGAGGTTCCCAAATCTGCTTCTGCTTGTTCATCTAGTACAAGGATGCTTGTACTGAATCATGTAAAATGCCTGCAAGCTATAAAGTTTGGATATACTGTAATGCATATATTTCCAGACCAACTAGTGCGCCATGGAACTACTATTTTCATCTGCTGATATAATGTCTTACATTAGTTCAGATGCATATTCCATACTTTTATCAACTAGTTCCAAAAAGTTTTGCAAAAAAGCAAGAATTGTTAAAATGCTGCTTATTCTTATATTTTCTGTTGAGTTTTATTTTTGATGTTTCTACTCCTTACATGCGTTTGTCCCCTTTTTCCCCATGTACACTTGTTTCTCACAGGCGCACCTATGTTGGCAGTATGCCTGGCAGAATAATCAATGGACTGAAGACTGTTGGGGTTAACAATCCAGTATTCCTGTTAGATGAGGTTGATAAACTGGGGAAGAGCTTGCAGGGGGATCCTGCAGCAGCCTTGCTTGAGGTAAGAGATGTTAAATTACAAGCCTTTTTTCATTTGTAATTGAAAAGAATTAAAATACTGGACTCAGGAAGACGCAGTGGATGAAAGATAGCATGTCAGTGTCAGCTTTTTTATTCAAATACTACCTCCTACGTTTTGACATTGTTGGATTTCGGTCAATTACTCGTGCACAATGTAAATGCTGTTATATAGTATACTAAGTAAGGTATCTTTAATCTCAGTGATCTGTACTGAAACACAAGGATGTATTTTGTCTAAGTATTTTGTATATTTATGGGCCGTTCAAGCCTTAAACATTACTTATTTGGGAGACTTTAATACGTTGATTTTTAATGACCAAATGCTGTTAGCTGTAAGAAAGAACTGTAGAGCAGCCAGATGGTAGCTGGGCTTTTTCAAGTTTTCCTTTTCTTTCTAGGAACAATTTTAATCTATTTTTGAAGCTTTTGATGGTACAAGCTTATAATGGAGCTAAGCATTTTACCTAGCATGTAATATGTAGTAGTTGTGTGTTTTAGCAGCATTTTTTTAATTAGTGTTGTAATTAACTTTCTGAACTTCAGTTTTCATTTAAGTCACAGATTCCCACCCCTTGACTGATTATGATGTGGTGTTTGCTTTCCATGAGAGTCAGCTATTAAGTGTGTTTTCTGGGACTTAGACCAAGATATAGATTAATGTAATTTTGAAGTACATGGTGTAGTTATTTTATCAAAAACAGTTTAAAGTTGACTTGCTTAAAGACACAAGTAAAATCTAGGAGACACAAGTAAGGACTTTGGTGAACAAGATACTGTTAGAGTATTTTGTAAATCCATCAACTGTTGAGATTTTATTGATTAGGGTAGTTATTGGGATTTCAGGAGGCTAAAACTTGAGTGATGATGAAGAAGATTAACTGAGACCTATACCTTGCAGGCTTCATGTATTGGAGTCTGTAACAGAGAGCAGTAACGAGCTGCCAGAACTTTCTTTCTGCCTTCTTTTTCCCTGGAATATGGTACATGATGATATCCTGGTACAATTCCTTCTTCCACTGACTTGCATATTCAGCGGTTTTATTCTAGCAGTTTGCTAGAGAGAGGAAGGAGCATCTCTTCAGGTATGGGGAAGAGACAGAGACCGTTTCCATTCCTCAGCATTTTAGTGCAGAAGGCTGCGTATATCTTCCTGTCCTAGCACTGATAATGAGGAAAGGTGGGAATGAGGAAGGTAATGGCACAGCAAGGCTGGACTAGGCTGAAACACTCGAGTCTGTCCAGAGCAGATGTAGCAGTAGTGCACTTAAGGGTTTTGGTATTGTGTAGGTTTAGAATTTCCTTATGCTGCTCTATTTTCATATTGTCTGCCCCTCTGTTGTGTTTGCTCTGGCTGTAGAGGCTACCATCCTACCACTGTTTCAGATGAACTGCTTCTGTGATTGTTCTTTACCTGTTCAGTCAAAAGGAATTGTGTTAGTAAAAGATACTTATCCAAATTTTTTGAACTAGCCTGGCCCACATTCATTGAGATGATTTAGGGCATAATTCTAGAAGCATCTCAGTTGTCACAGCTTAAGGTGTGGTAACTTCTGTAGCTGGGCGGTTGTGGATGGGGTTGAAAGTAAGAGTTTCTGGTAATATTTGCCTACAGAGTCATTCTAATGACTCTTTTTGACTGATGGTGCTCAATACAGTGATTTGAATATGAAAAATGCTACTTAAATTAAGGTGTCATGAGCTCATCTGTATGCTGTATGACTTTCTGCAAATGAAATGTCAATTGACATTCTACAAATGTAATTATTTTCTTCCTGCTAGGTAGTGTAAAATTACTGTTTTGACAAGGCCAACTAGTTCTCTGAAAATGAAGCGTATGAACAGGTTATGGCTTGAGAGCTCTGTTTTGATCTCTGCATGTTAATATGAACTAGCAATAATTTAAATGTACTATAAAATGCCATGGCTTCCCTTTTTTAGCTTTTAAAAATGACAGTTATGGTCCTTTACCTGTGTATTTCTCAAGTGTGTGGTACACGTTTCCAGGGTGCATGAAGAAGCCTCTAACTGCAAGGAAAACAAACTGGGGAGTGTAGCAAATATTCAAATGCATTTTCTTTGTAGTTTTCACTTGTGGGATTTTATTTACCTTTGCTGTTAACAGTAATGATCTCGGATTCTGAGTTTGCTGGTACTTATTCTGTCATTTCTCCTTTAGATATTAAACTAAGCTGGCCTAAATTTAGTCAACGCATGGATAAAGAACACCTGAAAATCAAATTTTGTTAGCTAGCTGACTGTTGTTTACTAGGCAGTCAAAATCAGTAAAGCAGCAATGATTTGGAATTTCTTGGAAAGAGAATAACTTTTTTTGGAAGTGTTCCAGTCATGAATCCAGATCTGTACATTAATATTGTTACTTTTATTCAGCCTTTGCTGTTTCTTTTAATTTCTTTTTCATTCCCTGTCTTGCAGTAGAGAATTAGCATTTCTGTTCTTCTATCATGTCAAGTGTGTGAGGGCAAATTAAATTAATTTATTTTTTAATTATTTGTGTTTCAATTTTTGATACTTTGCTGCTTTGGGATGCTTCTTGTTTCCATATTTTAAAACCGCATTCTCAGTGATACTCAATTCAGCTCCTGCCATGGATTATTCCAGCTGAGGCTCATCGGGTTAGCTTCCAGCTGTCTGCTTGGGCTGCAGTCTCTATGTAAGTCATTGCTAATTGACCATTAGTTGCATCTGGAGAAGTAATTGCTCTATTAACCATGTCTGGGCTGCTCCCGTGTGACATCTGTATATCCCTCTACTGCTGTCTAAACATCCTGAAGCAGGTGCTTTACCTCTTCTAATGGAGAACTCATGCCTGGACATAACAGCTTAATTTTCATCTGCTTTTTGTGGTTTACATTGTTGGAAAGCCCATCTGGAGTGAGCAAAGGTGGCTATTACACAGGAGAACAAACAATAGTAAATGGTCACCTAACCAGCACATTTGTTTTTCAGACTGCTGCTTCTTGTTTGGTAAGTGCCGTCATTAAGTATAAAAGGCACATCCTTTTTTCCTTAATGTATAGGTGTGTTAAATTCTCACTGACTGTCTACAATGGGATATATTCAAGAAGAAAATTGCCATACCCTGTAAGCTTGGAAGCAAAGCTTGATGTTTTATAATTGCCGGATATGTGTTTAGTTCTAGTGATTCTGCGGAGTTGTTGCGTAAGCAATACAGAATGTCTTCCTATTTCCAGTTACTGTTCATCAACAAGGGAATGTTTTAGTCTAAATTTAGATGACCTCTGTTTAAAACAGAAGAAAACAGAAATGGATCCAAGTGCCTGATAGTGAGTATTTGTATTCAGGGAAATTAGACCAGGAGCATTGCCAGGCAATTAAATGTTAATGGAACTTATTCTGGATTTTGTGGTAATAAAAAGCTGGTACAGAGAAGCCTTTGTATGTAGGTGAGCTGTCGGCCATAAATTAACCAAGGTGTTTTGTTCAGTGAATGTTCTTTTTGTACTTAATATTTTTGTATTAGTTGAATATCTTTGACAACTTTCAAACTTGAACTTTAGCACAGATACCTAGCTGAAGAACAGTTCAATTTGCTTTGGAAAATTTGGTTTAAATGCATAGGTGTGATATTGTTTTATGTCTTATTCTAAGAAATGGTTACCATGCCAAAGAATTACTAGTCCAGAGAAACTCTAACCCTTGTAGAAAATCTCAGATAATTCACATTTTTAAGTATAATCCAAGTTGGTCTTTATTAGTTTCCTTTAGCTTTATTGGAGAGTACTGTTTGTGCATGAGTACAGCATCGATATTTTGTAAATGATACATCGATACCTTTGTAAATGATATTATAATCACTAGCTTAGCACTTAGTAGGATTCATAAGAATTTCCAGTTGATAAATGTTATAAAAAAAACAACTTGGTCTGTCAGAGTACATGGGTTTTTTTTGGAAGTAGTTGCAAATGCTTCAGTAAACAGACTGGAATTTTGTGGAAATACTGTGTTCTCAGTGTAAAAAAGAAAAAAAGGCTAAGTTGAATTAGTATTTACTGTTTGAATTACTTTTGAAAAATTGGCAAGAGCAGACTTTGAATGGGAGACTAATATTTGGTATAGATTTCTTTCTTTGAAGACAGTTTGTAGATGCTGTGCTTTGATACGCTGCTTATTGCTGTGTCCCCCTGCATTTTAGGACTAGATTGTAGGACTAGTTGAGGTAAGAGACATCTGTAACTCTGAATGAATTATGCATCAGTGTACTTGGCTAGTCAGGATACTTCAAGGCCTTTGCCTTCATCAGTAAAGAAGGGAGTAAATGATAGCAGCTGCCTGCTGAAGAGGGTAAGAAAAGAGGCTTTTGAATAGCTTATAGCCAATCAACGATAACATTCACTGAGTTCCAACCTGAGCTTTAGAATTTGGGCATATGCTTCAGTATGATTTAAGATTTCACTATTAAGGGGAACATATAACTTGTATTTTATTACAGTTGCAATACATTTCCAAATATTAGTCTTAAATCTGTGCAGTACTTAAAAATAAAATGAGAAATTGTTCTATTTTTTAAAAAGCTCTGCTGTATTTCTGGCATTCTTTAAAAAAAGTATTTTGCTAGTTTGTTGTAATCATAAAACATTTCTGTTCTACAGATTTTTAACTTTTGAAAGACTGAACAGAATTTAAGAGTAGTGAAAATTCAGAATTTTTTCTTTCATAACCAGCTAAGAAGTGCTCAAGCCTTGTTTTTTAGAATTATGAACACTCTTCTTGGCTGTAATTCAAGTTGCTAAGACAAGGGGTGCTTTCATTTGGGTATAGACAGATAAATTATTTTGACAGCAGTGTGCTATTTCTCAACAGATCCATAGGTCTCATTATTTGTAATGTGAGATTTATGTTGGTGTAGTATTGATAATTCATCGTTTGGGAAGGAAACGTGTAGCAGTACTTTAAGGCTGGGGTGGAACGAAGGTGGTTCATAGGTGATGATATGGAAGCGAAGTGTAGATTGCTATATACAATGAACTTCCAATTTTTAGCAATGTTAAAAAACCTACTGGACAGCACCTTAGTACACTTGTGATCCACATATGTAGAATATTTCTCACCTCATGCAGAAAAACAGCTTATTCAAGTAACAGCTTAGATATATGCCAGTGTTGGATGAGTAAATTTTTCAGGTTGGTCAGACTGTGTGTTATTCTTCAGTGCTTGTTTAATTTTGTCTCCATTTTTTTAATCACAAAATTGGGTGAAAAAAGAAAGATGCAAAGATTGTGTTAGGAAAGCCAGAGCTCAGCTAGAGGCATGACTTGCATGAGATGTCATGGGCAATAAGAAGAGCTTCTACTACTACATTAGTAGCAAAAGGCTGGACAAAGCTGAATGAGTGGGGCAGGTGATTTAGGGACAGCAGATAAGGCTGAGATAATCTATGTTCTTCCCTTTGGTCTTCACAGTGAAATCTCTCAGGTTAGTGTGCTTAGAGAAAGAAGAGCTACCGGCAGCAGATAAGGGTTGGAGTCAGAGATTACTTGAGAGAATTCCATACAAGGCCATGGGACCACATGGGCTGCTTTTCCAAGGGTGCCGAGAGTCCTTGAAAGGCTGCTCTCTACCATCTGTGAAAGGTCTTGGAGATAGTTTACAGGAGGTACTTGATGATTGGAGAAATGCCACAGCCATCTTTAGAAAAGGGTAAAAAGAACTAATAGGGAAATAACTTTTTTTTTTTTGCATGTGGTGTGGAATGTAATTACAGAGTAATCAGAGCGAGGCAGGATATTGAGGGTCAGGCTTTAGCAACATTCATAAAATATTTTATGAACGTAAAGTCAAATTTGACAGACCCAAATGGAATGTAGTAAAATTGTGCATACTTTATTTACTCCTAATTGAGCAACTGCATCAATTTTGTGTTCACTCTTATTAAGGTCTTGGATCCAGAACAAAATCACAGTTTCACCGATCACTACTTAAATGTAGCATTTGATCTGTCCCAAGTCCTTTTTATAGCTACAGCCAATACCACAGCTACTATCCCACCTGCTCTGCTGGACAGAATGGAAATTATTCAAGTTCCAGGTAACACTACAGTGTTTTCATTGAAGTGGCTATTGCAAGTCCTTAAACAATGTGGGGGTGTTTTTCCTGAAATGAAAAGCAGTTCCTTAAGGTAAGCCTGCCAGGAATCTAGACTGAATGGCCAGAACTGTTAAAAGAGACTAGTTGGGATGCCTCCATTATGGTCTCTAGCATGAGAATGAAATTCAGCATTTTACTTAGGAAAATTCAGTTCCAGATGTATGGAAATACATTGATACATTCTGTAATGATATTTTCACGAATTGATGTGTTTGTATTCTAACTGGCTGTTGGCTGATGCATCTTTTTAAGATTCCAGTGAAGAAAGGGATCTTTGAAACACTAAAATTCTATTATTCTTGTTCATGTGACATTACAAATAACCACAAAGTATCATACCAACAGCCTTTTAAATTACAGCTGAGTATTTTTGTTAAAGTCAATCAGTTAAAATTATAAATGGTAAGAAATTTGATTATATCGTAGTGTATAAGCAAAAAGATAGTAAACATAGGCTTTTTCTTTTGAAGGATACACACAAGAAGAAAAAATTGAAATTGCACATAGACACTTGATTCCTAAACAGCTTGAACAACATGGCCTGACTCCACAGCAAATACAGATTCCACAAGTAACCACTTTGGACATAATTACCAGGTAAATCTGTTATTCATTGCTTTAAGTTTAAATAACTTCTTTTTCTGGTAACTAGTAAATCATTTATAAAGTGATAACACAAAACATTTCTTAAGATCTATTGTCCTTAATAGCTGCAGAAGTTCAGCAGTTGGTAATTTATGGAATTGCTCTTTCCTGAGCTCTGTCTGGCTCTGCTGTGTAAACCAAATCATCCTTCCTTTTCTAGAGAATTACTTCAACTGGTTCTCAGAGTGTGGCTCTCAATCAGTTGTGTTGACACAATTGGCAAGGCACTATGAATAAATAGAAACACTTGAAGCTAGTATTGATGCAGTGTGTGAAGCCATGGTCTTCACCTTTATTTTAAAGAATGAAGCTTTATTTCTCTCATTTTCATAGAAAAAATGGGAATTAACATTCTGTTTCATATGACTTGATGGGCCACGTGTCTAAACATTGGGATTAGGTTGAAAAAAATCAAAATGTAGGTTTTTAAATAGCTTGTATTAATTAGAACTAGTTTTTTATTGGATGTGGGAGGAAAGATACTGATCAGAACTTCTTTTGGACTTGAAACTAACTCATTTCTAGTGGAAAAAGTGTATCACTATTCAATGAACTGCAGTATTTTATGACCAGGAACAGCATTTTGGCATTTAGTGAGCGTTATTGTCTGGCATTTCTTTTTAATTCGTAAACTAAAAGAAAATACTCTTTCACAGTCAGTGCCTCAACTTTCAGTGAACTATATTTTGAGTTTTAAAATAGTCCTTTCTTTTCATTTTATGCATCTGTGAAGAACTCAGTGCTATTGGAACATTGTTTAGCATTTCACTAAGGTTTGACACCAGGTGTTGTCATGCTGTCGTCTCACTCAGTAGGTTGTCTTTCTTTACAGTTTTATCAGCAAACTACAATTATTTTTGTGAAAGCACATTACATTTTTTTCCTGTTTATTAGAGCAGCCTGAGGTCTCCCTGCCTTTCACATCTCATTTTATTTGGATGTATTTTTAAAAAGAAAGTGTGTTTACATTCAAAAGAAATCTCTTACAAAGAATATCCACCAGTAAAACACTTGTCTCTTCTCTAGATACACTAGAGAGGCAGGAGTCCGCTCTCTGGATCGGAAGCTGGGAGCTATTTGCAGAGCAGTGGCAGTGAAAGTGGCAGAAGGACAGCACAAAGAAACAAAGCCAGATCGTGCTGAAGTGGGTGAAGGAGAAGGTGTGTATCTTTTGCATGTTTTATTAAAAAGGAAACTTCTGACGTAGTCGCTACAAAGCTAATCTATCAACATTTTCTCCTTTCTTCTGCTTCTTTAATGGCTCTGTTTTTAAAGCTTTGCAAATAGAGTGACATTCTTATTTTCCGTGGTTCAAGTAGTGCTGAATTATGGCTTGGGACATAAGTAGAGTAATTTCAGCCTGCCAGTTGGTAATTGAAGAGTACTGTGGATCTGTTTCATATCATAGGTATGCAGTTATGATTTGTGGATGTTTTTATGTCTTCTTAAGCTTTTTTATGCATGTTTTCACTTTTTCTTCTTTAATAAAGGACTAAGCATGGCTTTATTTGTTGTATTTAAAGAGGTTCTTTAACTGTGCTGTGCATGCTCTACAAGCTCAGAACTCAATCCAGTTATTTTGTTGTACTCTAAAATAAATGCGTTTGAAATTTAGGAAGGTTTAGGGGCTGTTTTTGTGTGCCTTTAAGACTGTGCTTATTCTAAGTCTTTTGTAGCTTTGGTAACTTGTCAGCTTCAGTAAGACTGTTGTTGTTTCCCATATATACAGACAATAGTGATTTATCATTCCCGGTCATCCAACAAACTGAATGAAAACTGAACATAAAATTCTCAAACAGCAAAAATACTTAGGTAGCTGCTTCACCAGTAAAGGTAGACCTCTTTCTAGTCTTGAAATAGAAGGGGGGAAGCAAGAAGTCAGGCCCATAATCCAGTTCATGTGCAACATGCGACTGCTGATGGCTCCTTTTTTCGTCCCCAAATTAATGTTCTCTTTAATACAAATGGAGTTGAACATTCATACTCTTTAATACAAATGGAGCTGAACATCCATACTCTTATTTGGTGACACATACCATGAGAGCATATACGGTTGTGCTTTTATTCCAGCCAGTTGCTGATGGAGGATCTGATTGTACACAGCAATTTTCTGCTGATGGTTTCAGAGTAGTTGTTGCAGCCCTAGATGTCTGCAGGAGCCCATAGTTCAAGGTAGATGATAAATGTGAACAGACAGAATCTGAACCTGAAGTTGAACTTCTAAAACATGGATAGTCCTTAGTCTCAAAAAAAATCTAGCAAGCAGGATGTCGGGTGTTTTGTTTGTTTGTTTTTAAAAGACTGCAATGAGTCCAGTTGATGCTTTATGACAAGAAATACTGCCAGTCTGTCAGAGAGCAACTGTGTGCTAGAGGACACCAGAAAGCAAACACTGCAGAATGGCTGCTTACTTTTGCTGCAGAATACTCACAAACTTAAAATACTAAACAGACCCCTGTTGCTTTGATGTTGTGAAAGATTCCACAACTAAGCCAATGTGGAAAAAACCTCTAAGTTTTAACATCTGTTCAACTAGAATAGTTCTGGACTGGTTTAGAGGAGGACAAATAAGGACACTCATTATCTGTTCCTCTTAAAATAAGGCAGCTTAGAAGTCCGAATGGTGCCCCCACCCTTTCAGAGAGTAAAACCTGGGGGAGGAAATATAACCGATACTTGTACAAACAGTGATATTAATTAGAAGAGTATATGAAGAAGAGCTTTACCCCTAGTAAAAACTTCTGTAATATATCTCTGGAAATCTGTTTATTGACAATCTTTCAGCTTTACCTTGCCTTTTTTCCCTAACTCAGTATTTCCTTTATGAAAATTAAATCTTCTTTTACCTTGCTGAGTTTTCCAAGATCATCATAATGTCTGTGGAAACTGTAATATCAGAAGATTGAATTTAGTCTACAAATGAGTTTTTGCTTAGTTGGATTCAGCTCAGTTTTGTCTGAATGTTTGGCTTAAAGAAAGTGAACTCTCACAGTAGCAGTGGTTGTGCATGCATGAAAAACTGTGCAGTTTATATTGTCTCACCTACATTGGAAGGAAGAGCTTTTAAGACATCTGTATTAATTCTTTCCACTTACATTGTGTGCATCTTGTCTACCTTCTCTACTTTGTGCTGGGTTTTTCTGAAGTCAAACACTGACTTTGTCGATACTTCTGTGATGCCTGAACTTGCTCTTCAACCAGAACACTGAAGGGCTGTGGTGGCCAGGCTTACTAGCATCAAGCAGTATCAGGTGTCTTTGCTACTGTTGCTTTTTTGCTAATAATTTTGATGAGTCATATTTTTTAAGTATTCCTTTGCATTGAAGGGTAGCTGTGTCTAAAATGTGTTTAAAAGGTCTAATGCAATTGCTGAATAAAAAAAAGTGTCATTCTGCTCTTCAAGCCCTTCTGATAAAATAAACGAAAAGTAGGTTCAGACCACAACTCCTGACACTGTAAGAAGAAACATTTTACTATTAAAGCAAGGAACAAAAAGGAACTGTATTAGACGTTTCAATCCAGTGAGACAGGTATTTACAATGTTTAAATTAGGACTGTACTTGCAACTTAGGTATTTACACTGTTAAAATTAAACACTCTTAGAATAAGTACTGGACCAAAGTGAAAATAGCAAGCCTTTAAGTGCTTCAAAAGAGGGCAAAATGCTAGTATTTTTTGTTGACACACAATTTGGAGGAGGCCCAGAAGAAAAGAACTGTGAAGACTTGCCTTTGTGCTTCTGGAATTGAAAGTGTCCATAAGAAAAAGCTTTATTAATAAAAGGGAGTCCAAGGGACAGGTGGCTCTATAGTTAAACTAGTATTACGAAGACATGTATAGAATGGTGCAGTCTGCAAAATGTGTTTCATGTTGTATTAATAACGTGCTTCTATCCTGCTGTATTTTTAACAGAATGTGTCACTTGTTGCGAGTGTATGAGAGTAGGACTCTTTTTAAAAGTATTTTTGTTTAGTTTTCATTCAGTCTGTTGGAAGCAACCAAGTATTTAAAACAAAACTTGGAAATATCCCCAAATACTTGCAAGTTCATGTAAATAATGGGATTTGTAGCCTAAATTTATTTCTTTGGAATTTTTTCTTTCCTGTTGATGAGTGGACATTTGTGCAGTTGTGCATAGTGATGATGAATTTTTATGTTATATAATGAATGACTCAGAATAGTTAATCAAGTTTTTGTATCTTAATAGTTTCATTTAGAATTATTTCTTGGGGTTTTTTTTTCTTTATCTGTATAAAAAGACCTATAATTCAGTTTTGCTTTATGCATTTGTCAGTTACTGATGTGGAATTGAGACTCTACAGTTAGTGCATTCGTATGTCCTGAGCTGGGAAAATGAGAGAGCAAGCTACAGGCTTGCCTTGTAGACTGTAACTTGCTAAAGCATGTTTTGTGTATGATTTGTAGCATATCAGAAAGTAACATGATGCCTATTGCGTTTATTCAGCTGAGTGTCTTCTAGCTTGTGGCTTTGTAATAAAATTTGAAAGATACTAGGTGGTAGAACCACAACATTTCCATCATTATATTGATTAGAAGAGATTATTCGCTCAAAGTGGAGCACCTCTTTTCAGGCTTTGTACATATCAGGCTTTTGACACTCTTTGATAGTAGGCTCTAAAAATGGAGGATACCTACCATAGCAGAACTGATGCTAGGAGGTATGCAGTCAAGCCGTGTTTAGCTCTTTCCAAAAATGCATGACTGAAGTGCACTGGCAGTTTTGTATTGCCTTCCCTGCTCCTTGAACTCCTGAGCTTTATGATGAAGTTGGCAAGTGGAGGAGTGTTAGTTTGCATCAGTCATTGAATTTGTATAGTGAACTTCAGCGAAAGCAAATGGAATCATTTTTCAGACCTCTCCAGGGAGTCATCCTTGTGTACAGTAACACTATCTGATATTTTACTGAAACACTATCTAAGATTTATGAGACACTCATCTAGTCTTTGACACTGGAAGAAATTCTAGGAGTCACAAAAGCATGTGAAACTCTCCTTCCTATTTTAGTGCAACTGCCTTGGGAATACAATGCGGCAACTGTGCACTAAGGTATCATATCATGATACAGCAGTTGAAACCAAGAGTGAAAAATGATTTGTCTAATTCAGACTTGAAAGGAGGTTTAGCAAAGGTAATATTTAATAACTAAAAGTGATTAAATGAGGATTCTATGCATGTTGGAACCAAGGCTTTGAAAATACTTAAGTATTTCCATAACCCAGTAATACAATACAGTTTGTTCTACTCCCACGTGGGTTTGTTTAAATGCAAGTTTGACTGAAGTGGTCAATGTGAACTGAAATGTGTTGTCTTTACGCCCCTTCCCTCAGGTTGGGCATAATGCATTTTATTCACAAAATGTTATTATGCATGACTGTGGGGGCCTTTGCATGTTTTTCATATGTATGTAAGTATGTAAGGGCCTTAATACAGCTGGGCTAACATCACTGCTCTTGCAAAAAGTCACATGTTCTATGCCTAGCCAAAATGTGGCATTTCCAGTGGCATGGGATCTCCCAGTGCAGCACTGGGAAATCAGTTTATGAAATCTGATCGGCGTAAAGTGCCACAGTGGTATGGCTGTAGGCACTGAAGTTTGAGCCCAGCTGTGCCGGCGTTAGTATAGTTACCGGCTCTGCAGACTGTATTATGTGGTTCTTTCTAAAAATTGCTTGGAATGTCTTTTCTGTTTCAGGCCAAAAGGGCGAAAATGTTATGAAAAGTTGGATTTATATACAAAACCTTTTTTTTTTTTTTTAACCATGTTAACTTATCTAGATATTCCTGCATGAAAACCTCAAATTCAAGTGCTTTAAGTACATGTTGTTATTCTAGATCAGGATTGATGGAATGTAATTATTTTCTGGAAAGAGAAATGTTCTGATCCTGGGAGAGGAAATGCACATTTAATAGCATTAAATTTAAGTATACAAGTAAGTGTTAGTGGGATTGAGGTGCTATAAAGGAGTTCCTTTCCAAAAGAAAATCCTTTTGGAAGTAACACTGCCTGAGTATGTAGTGCGTAAGTTTTAAGTTGAACAATGGAAAGTTGCTTCTAAGATGTGGTTTCATGTCTGGCTTTGAATGTGGACTGTTGTCAACAGGAGCAATCCCATCCTTTCCTACCTAAATGTAGTTTTGTGGAGTTTGTTAGTTAGTTTGGAGGAGCTAAAAGAATTCTGGATCTGTCTGTCATGTGCTGAAGCATCTGCTAGTAAATCAACTGAGAGAAAAGAACATGCTCTTTTCCCTTTCATTGACAACAAACTTGAAACCTTTTCTTTCATGCTTGTGTTCTTTCTTGTAACTTTTCATAGCCATTCAGCAAATCAGAATATTTTATGTTTAAAGCTGTTTTTAAAAATCTTAGTTTTCTATTATATTCTTCTATCTTGTCCAGTAAGTACGGCTAGAAATCTTTGAGTTTAAGACTTATGTATTACTAGTACTTAATTTAAATACATTTTATGGGGAGCTGTGAACTTGCTACATGTTGAGGAAGTTTAGGCTCTTCTATTCACTCACTTCCATTATATCACTGGAAGAAAGCAGCAGTCTTAAATTCTTAAATCCTTGTGTTTGTCCATGGAGTTTCAAAAAAATCTGTAAAAAGATTAAATGCTGAATTACATGTAGTAGTTCATTGTCAGTATGTTTTCTTAGGAGTCCATTTTCTTAAAAATCCAGTATTTACATGCAAGATTTTGTTTTCTTTTGGGAACTTGCGAAGGCAGATTCCTGCAGAACATTGTCGTGATCTTTGCTGAGTAGCTGCAGATTCTGCTTTCAAAATTTTACAAACATAATCTTTTTTGTTGCTGGTTGGTTGGTGTTTTGAATTTTTTTGTTTGCTTTTTTGGGTGGGTTTTTTGTTTGTTTTTGGGTGTAGTGGTAGGGTTTTTTCTTTTTTTCCAATTTTTTAATGTTAAAACAACTCAACGCCATGCTGCTTTGGTTTAAGGAGTATTGTAATAGTAGATCAGAAGGTGGTTCCTCCAGTACAGTGTGGAGCTCTGTTAAGGGCACTACTTTGATGTTTTAGCTTATTTCTCCAACTTAACTCAAAATGTAAGATGATTAAGCTGTTGGCCGAACCAAAAGTTCTGTTTCTGGAAATTTGATTTAACTGTCTTGTTTTAGATAAATGTATCATTTAACTTGTACTGTGGTTTATGGCTGTTCCTCTGGGGTAGGTAGGGAACATGTATTTGTAATGACTAATGGAAATCTGAATTAGTTGCATCTTTATAGATTCTTCATAGTCAGCACTTCTGCAAAGGTGACAAAAGAAGATGGTTTTTACTTCAAAGAAGAAGTTAGTGTTTGTAATTATATTTTGAGACATCGCTGTATGCTTTTATAGAAAATTAGATAATGTCAGAATTTAGGTTAATATTTTTAGAAAAATATGGAGTTTGTTATTGTTAAAGATTATAAAATGGGGTCTACTAATTAGATTATATAAACTCAAAGAAACAGTTTCTGATTCTTTTAATAGGGCAGGTGGCCTCAAAAATTACCTACTGATTTGTTTATGAGAAGTCAGTCTCCTTCAGCTGTATACATAGAATTAGGTGAAATAAGAGCAGGCAGAAATGGGAAATTGTGGGTTTTAGGTGGTAAAATCTCGGTATAGAACAAAAGCAGTTGTTTTTTTAAACTCAGTTTTATTTTAAAATATGAATTTTCATATCAAATTACGCAGGTTCTAAAGATCTGTAGCATTGAAATTGCAGTCTGAGTTGCAAGAATAGCATGCAGGATTGCGTTTCCTAGGCTTGCTAATACTTATGTATTTGAATTTTATTATGTACAGAAATAGTCAACAAAAATATGAAGACATGCTGGAACACCAGGAGGGCCATCTGACTTAAGGCAGTGTTTACAGTAAAGGAATGGGATTTATGCATGGAGCAATGAATTGTACAATGGAAAGATTAGTGGCTGTTGGATAATAAGTATTAGATTTGAGTCCTGAATGAAAGCTGAGTTGGTGTTATTATGGTAATAGTGATGTAGAATGTTTTCCTTGATACTGTATGAAGTCATTAGTGAGAATTGCACTGCCAACAAAATTAACTGTAAAAAGGCCTTTATATATTGGGATTAATAAAACGATAGTTTCAGTCTTGTGAAAGGCAAGTTTCTGTCTTCATCCATTACTTCTGCAGCACAGAACATCTCTTAATGTTATATTAAATAAAGTAGACATTGATTTGTGTTTTTCTATAATTGTTTAAATTCCTGGATCTACAATTATTGTGCATGCATTAATATGCACAGGAAGACAGTTTCTTCATTGAAAGTAAAAAAGAATTCAAAGAAAGGAAGCAACAGCGGGTAATTTCCCAAAATATGGTGCAGAAGTCTTGAAGCTTAATATACATTCCTGCATAATAGACTATCACTTTAAATGTATCTTATGCTCATGTATTTGGGGTGGGAATAAGTATCTTCACTATATGTGTACAATGCTTATCTTAATGGCAGCCTTAGGGCAGGGAGGCATTGCCATAAAACTGCCATAGAACCTTAGAAACATCTGGATTGTTCAAGTATTTTTCATTGCTCTGATGCATTGCATCCGATAGTGATGTTTCACTAAAATATTGCTTTGGGCTCTCGAGAAAATGGCACAGAACCTTTTGCATCCGGATCAAATTCTGTTGAGAAAATGACTCCCTGCTTACGTTCTCCTTCTGTGTACAGTTGCTTGAGCAAATGTGCAGTGTAGGCCTGGTACCAATGATGTTTAAGTTCTTGAGCTTATTTATGCAAATAACCAGCTGTGTAGTCTGGTTTAAAACAGTTTTGAGGCTTTGATATTTGTATGGTCCCCATTACAGTTCACTCTTGTATAGAACACACATTTGTAGAGAAAACAGAAATTCTAAGGAAATTCTGCTAAGGAAGCAATTGTATAGGTAAGAAATACAATCATACTATAAATGGAGGAAGGAAAGAGCACACTGTTGAATCCATAACTATTGCTTTAATTATGTGGTCCGTTCTTGATGATGCATTCAGAACTGACAGGCTAACTGGGTTTTACAGCCCTTCCTGAAGAGTATATGACACCTGTAGGAATTTCTGAAAATGCCTAATAATTTGATCTTTGAGGAATTTTTTGCTGCTAGTGATTATTGGTCAAGACACCTTAGAAATATCTCATCCAACAAAGAAAAGAGCAGAGCCCTGTGCAAGTATAGTATTTCAAGACGAAAGCCATAGGTGAAGCTGTTATACTGAAATTGCTTGAGGTTTTTCCACTAAGGACTGTGTATGCTGTATGCTGAACTGGCTGTTGAACAAACAAGGGACAACAATTTTGTGAATTAAGTGACCTGATGTAGTGAAAAGTGTCCCTGCCTATGGTGGCAGGGTAGGACTAGATGATGTTTAAAGGTCCCTTCCAACCCAAACCATTCTATGATTTGGTGATTGAGTAAAGCCATAATAGTCCTAAGAGATAAAAATCAAAGTAAAAAGTGTAATGTCAGAATATGTGCTGCATAGGCTGCAATAAAGGTGGGCTGTGCTGTATTGGGGCAGTGGTTCCATCTGACAGCCTGGAAGGAGGTGGCACACCAGCGCTGGGTGAGTTAGGCTTCTTCCAGTAGAGCTGGTTTCCATGTGATCTACATGTAGCAGCTTCTCCTGCACCCAGTCAGCTGGTGTTGAGGGTATGTGTGTGAGGACTGGGGTGTGGAGAGAGGAAGGCAGGGTTACAGAGCCGTAAGTTACGTTGTCCTTGTTGGATATGGTGAAATTAGATGTTCTTGAACATAATGCGGGCTAGCTGTAAGTAATGCAGCCATGTGGCAAAGCAATGTGTGTAAATCTGGCCAAAATGCTCTTTACTTTGACGGAACTTAATTATTCCTGTCAGAAGTTAAGCATTTAAATCCTTGCAGAAAGAGACCGCAGAGAACACGGTTGTAAACCTACGTAAAAAGAACAGTAGTTACTGACCTTTCAGTGTTTCCACATTGAGCTCCATATTCTATACTACACTACATTAAACATGATCATCTCCTACAAACACTGTTTTTCTGCACAAATCTGAGGAAAACAGTGCAAAGTCCTAAATGAACTTAATGTGTTTTGCTATTTGACCTAGTTTAAAATGCATTTAATCGAGTTACATCTCTGTCAGTGCTCTAGATTTAATACTATGTTTGCTGAACAGTTACAAAATGTTTAGGCTTAATAATTAAATATGATGCCCCATTATCTTCAATTTGACAAATTTTTGTGAAAGATGGTTTAAGTACACTTTCATGAGCTTTCTGAGCATTTCTCTGAATATTTTATTTTTGTCTGTCATGATTTTTTTTAATTCCTGTGTCGAGAAAGAGTGATACAAATCCTAAATTAGATTTTCTTCTCTTAGATTGCAAAGAGCATGTCACAGAAGACGCAAAAACAGAATCCATCAGTGACACAGCTGACCTGGCTCTGCCACCTGAAATGCCGATTTTAATTGATTTCCATGCTTTAAAAGATATCCTGGGGCCACCCATGTATGAAATGGAGGTAACATCTTCATTTGTTTCTGCTTGACTGCTGTTTCTGTCTGGTTTGACTAGTTGTCTATTTTATTGCTATTGACTGAGTTTATATAATATAAACTTTTTTAAAAATCTATTAGTAGTAGGACTGGCTGTGGGTTTTTGTGTTCCACCAAGCGTTTTTTCACTGAAAGAAGCTGTGTTGTTTTGTTTTAATTCGGGGTACATAAATAACATAATGGCATGACATTCTGTTAGCAAAGATGCCTGCAGCAGTGCTTAAGAATGTGGTGGTGTTTTTTCAGTGTATAACAACTTTGCTTTTGTTTGGGGGATATTTGGTGATCTTGGAAAAGAAGCCAAAAGTAGAACCCAGGAGTCTTGCCTCTGAGGCAGCTGTGTTAAGGACTGTCCCACATAGCT
This sequence comes from Phaethon lepturus, assembly GCF_000687285.1. Lineage (NCBI taxonomy): Eukaryota > Metazoa > Chordata > Aves > Phaethontiformes > Phaethontidae > Phaethon > Phaethon lepturus. The sequence goes on along the minus strand of NW_010512634.1, from coordinate 20,082 downwards.
CCTTAAAGCCAGTCAGCATTTCTGACTATTAAAACCACTTCAGTTTGCACCAGAAGTTCTCAGACATCCTTTAGAATAATGTGACTCTTCGCTATTAAAATTGTTTCATGATCAGTCAGTCACCTCCAGATTCCCAGTACCAGCTCTGTTCCTCAGTAGGCATATTGCAGATTTTTTTGTCTCTCCATCTGTATTTTGCTACATTCTATGAAAATGACATCAATTACACTAGTTTGTTAGTTTGAGATTCTCTTTTCACCATTTACATTGCAGTTATTCTCTGCTTTACTTCAGGTGCAGGTGAACTGACCGAGTGTTAAGTAGCATATAAAACACTATGACAGGAAACCAGTTGCTGATGGAACGCTAAATTTTTCTGTCTTTATCTTGGAGAAAAGATCAGTAAACCAGTAAGTTATGGAGAAAATAGAAAGCAATGGAAAACTTCCAGAAGAGACAAAATTCAAACTTTTAAGAACTCTCCTGTGATAATTCCTCTCTCCTAGGTGAGAGAATCAGAGTCCAATGAGATTTGGAGGATAAAAAGGCGACAAGATATGCAGGCGAAGCAGGAGAAAATGGAACGATTGTTAAGGAATGAGTCAGTTTTTAGAGCTGAACTAAGGTTTTTGGCTATGAAGATTTTATCAGGGAAGAGATTCTTAATGAAGGGATAGAAATGAGGAAACAAGTTGAAAAGAAGACAGTACTGTTGGTTGTGTTAGAGGATGATGATGGTAGCAGTGGAAGCTGGGGGAATGGGAGGCATGGAAGATCAGGTGATCAAAAGATCAGTACCTTATGACTCTTGACTGAGTCCTTTCACATTGGTCATTTGTGTTCCGATTTATTTCTTTCTACTTTCAGAAATTGGAAGAGACTGCTCTTTTTAGGCAAAGGACTTCATTGTAAGCAGCTTTGTTCATTCTTTTCACCCCTCAGAAGCTGCTATGCCCAATAATGAAATCACACAAGACAGTTTAAGGCCATTTTAATTAAGAAGGTAGTGTGGATATACTTTAGCTTGATTTGGAATGACTGTAGTCATCAGACCATTTGTAATACTCCTGTGGAAATTTTTACTGGTCTATCTTTTTCTCACTACTGACTTTTAGAAACAATTACTGAAAAATAGCATGTGGGTTTTTTTCAGAGAAATAACATTCTATCTGAATTACCATTTTGAAGTATGTGATATACTTCAGACATCTGGTCTTTGGAGCTAAAGCGCTGCAGGATCATTTGGCTTTTTAGTGCTTGAATTGCAGATACACATAAAGCCATTGTAGTAAATTGAACTTAACATTCAAGCCAGTACTCTGATTTCTACAAATGCTGTTTATTAGTTTCATATTGTTGCTAAAAAATAAATTGAATTTGTAAATTTGTACAAAAGTTACGGTCATTGGCAGCTGTACTCCCAGTTCCCAGTCAAGAGTAGAATTAATTCAAATAAATATGAACTTACCACTTTTTAAAAATTAGATTGTAGGCCAAGAAATATGCTAATATGTGACTTCCCTTAGACGTTCTGCCTGGTTTTGAACTTTCTATGGAGTTGATTATTCATTTAAATTTGCTAGTGTGGCTGTGTTACCAAATAATTTCTGCTATTTTGTCCTTCTTCTACAGGAGTAAGTAGTGCAAGTAAAATTTTTTAAATGTGGTTCTTCATTCCGAATATACAAACACATGAGTGCTGGGTTGGATTTTTGTGCATGAATATGCATATAAACATTTGTGGATCTGCTGGACTGTATAAGCTGAAATAAGACTGACAGCTTTTGACCTGTGTATCAAAGGTTTTTTAAATGTTTCCATATTTAGCAGGCAAATTAAGTAGTGCATAAATAGAACTAGAGATGAATCCAGACAGCATCAATTCCCTGAGCAGCTCAGGATTTATTTTCATGCACTTTTTGCTGTATTTATTAATTGGTAAATATTTTTCAGTGCACACTTGATGATATTTGTCAATGTAAATTGCTCAGATAGACACATAACTCCCGTTTTACTGAATTTTCTCAATTAACCTATTATTCCTTTGAATTTTCTCAAGTGCCCCCAAGATTCTTTTAGATTAAGATTACAGTTCCTGTTTCAGTGACAGGCGTTCCAGATTGGCTACCGGAATTTTTTCTGGTTTTGTAGTCTGCACTGTGTCTCTCTCCTTTCTGTATCTAGCCTTTAAAGCTTCACCTTTGACCTGCATTTTGCCATTTATAATTAGTTGAAATAAAGATACAGTGGAGGCAGCTACCATGTCAGTACCTGGGTGACACTGAGCAAATAGAACTGAAAACATGACATGACTTAATTGATCTGTTGTCCTTCAGGGAATACCTTAAAATAAGCGATTCATCTTTCACCTTTTCAGTGTGTTGCTTTTATATTTTCTGCAGAGGTCTCCCAGAAGAAAAGCATGACAGAATACTCAGCTCATACTTGTAGATTAATTCATTTATCACAAATAAATAATCTTATGTGTCACCCTACAGAACAAATGTTGGAATTAATCACATAGTAAGGCTCTGGAAGAACAATCTTGACAGTAAAGTGTAAAAGATTTAATGAAATGTTTCAGCACAGCATGCTTTTGGGGCAAAGGGTTTATAATATATCCAGAGTGCTTATAATGAAGTATTTGTCTTTTGACTTGGATTTTAGCTTTCTACCCTCCTTTCTAGGTTTCTACCTTTAATTCCACTCAGTTAACAAAATGTTATTGGCACCACAGGAAGGCCCATCGGAATTAGTCTGCATTCTTATAATGTGAGTGAAGTTGAAGTGGCAGGAGCTCTAGGTTAGTGAAATTACTTATTCTAGGAAATTAAAGTGCAGATGTCAAAAAAGAATAGCTCTGTTTCATGGGACATACACAGTTCTAATTAAGGAACAAATTGGGTTATCTTTTAGAAGCAAAATCTGTACAAAGCACAGGTTTGGATAGGCATTTTTATCTAAGAAATATCAGTCTTCTGGTGATATTTCTGGGTAATCCTCCTCCCTTGCAGGGGAGCCGTGGTTACATATTTTGCCTGCAGTGGTTTGCTAGGGAATGAATCAGAAGAGTGGACTAGAAAAAAGGTTTGTAGTTGGGTTGGGAGAACCTCTGGAACGATAACAAAGATGCTAAAGGCCAGCAAGTAACTTAGGACTGGTTCTCGTCTTCCCATTGTGAATCAGTGACTTAATGGCTTTTTGTCAATTATGCTAACTTAGAAAGGAACTCCCAGAACTGCAGACTTCCAGATGATACTCTTTTCCTTTATCTTGGAATAACCTTAAAATATTTAAAAATAAATGACCATGCTAAATGTTAAGACTTTAATTCTGCAGTGTCTAGGCAGATAAAATGTATCTGTTAATTCGTTCATGTACTCAGATTACAGCTAAATGATAGCTGAGTTGGTCTCATCTACAAAAAATTTCAAAAAACAAGACTGTTTATCTAGGTCAGTGACCTCTTCTTCCGTCATGTGACAGGCATGACCAGTCATCAGCTGATTCTAATGGTCATTTTTAATTGAAGTTGCTTAAAAAGTGTAAGTAAGGATTTTTTTTCTAATTTAAACTGCTCTGACTTTTTGTGAGAAGAAATTAGAGGTGCCAGGAGTGATTGAGTCTTGTGGGGCTCACTTCATAGGAACGTTTAATGTAATATAACGTACTTTCCTCTAAGTATTGTGTGGTTGTGTGGGGTTGTGTGTGTGTTTACGGATTTTCAAGGGTCTGTTCTGAAGAAGCTTAGTTATCAAAGCTGCCAGGGCCTTTTCTATACATATGCCTGTCACCACGCGTCAGCTAACATGCAGGTGAGGAGGCTGCAGTAGCTTTTACAGTCTCTAGTAGTACAGTGAGAGAAGTTGTGTTAGTGCAAAGAATGATGGTTGAAAGGTGTTTATTAACACTTACTACACACCTAGGTTCTCTTAGCAGATCTCAACTTACTTGTGAAAGTAGGAGGAGGTACCTACCTAGTCTGAGGATAGAGGAAGGAGTTTGTACTGAGGTGAGATAAATGATGAGTCCTTAGAACCATTTGGTTTTGATTTTTAGTCATGTTTGCTGTTTTCTGCCCCTGAGCTCTCAAACCATGGAATTAGTCTGTAAACTGTTTTGAATTGATAAACAGAGCCAGTGCTAACATCCAGTCCAAAGAAAAGGAAAACAAAAATCCCCAAACCAACAAACCTTGTTGATGTCTCTCCCTTGGGATGGGAGAGGGTATGGACAGTTCCTTTTGTTCATCATACCTGAAGTGTTTGAAGCTATGACAGGCTGACAAAATACATGATTGCCTCAAGTGTAAAGGAGAATGCTTCAATGTTGTGGGATTTCAGTCTAACTGCGATGAATTGATTTTGTTAACTTGAGTTACTAAGCAATTACTAAGCTAATCAGAGTAAGTCACTGTAACTAATAAAATACAGGGAATGGATATAGAAACTTACGGTAACAAAAATGAAAATGCTTGATGAGGTATTCTGATACCATAAAAGTGAAAATGCTCTATTACGTACAGTTTTCTTAAATGCCAGAAAAAGAAACAGCCATTCTAGCTAAATGATGCTAATAAAAGCAAATGGCATGATATCGTTCAAAATATGTAGATAACTGAGAGCCACAAGAGAACCAAGGAGAGGGCGGCTGTGTGGCTTCCTCTGCTTTACTGTGAGACAAGCGTAGTTACTAACTGACCTGGCTGTCAGCTAGATTCAGGAGTGTAACCCCAGTCCCGCTGGCCTCTGCCGCTTGTCTCTCCCGACAGCTGGAGTCTTGTTTGTGCCAGGAGCTCCAGAGTTGTGCTAACTTCCCTCAAAACAAGGAACAGTGATCCTGAGCGAGGGCCACATTTCAAACCTTAGTCATCAAACTTAGAAGACGACAGCACATGATAGCTCGGTGTAGCATTTGGCAAAGCGTATAATACAAAATCAGAAGTTATCAGCAGGTATGTTTAATTTCATTTTGTAGGACTTCAAATGATTTTTTTTTTTTTCTTCACCGATTCTCTTACATGACAGGAACAACTTGCTTATGCATCTGAGTTGCCTGCAGCTACAAGTAGCACAACTCTGTGTTTGTAAATGAGCTTATTTTTTTAAAATGTGCGTCTGTCTTTGGCCAGTAACCAGTGGTACGAGCTGTAGAGTGAACAGTTGTTCACTCTTATTGCATAAAGGAAGCCATTTTCTATTTGTGAAACAGGAAAGAGAAACTGAGCATTAAGAATTTTATGGTCTTGATTTTGATTCTGGTTTTATGATGGGGATGGATTTCAGCCTAATACTGAAATTTTAACATTTGGCTCCTGTTTAGAGAGAGAGTTCTTGTTCTGATAAGCTCATGGAAAGCTATATTGTTCTGCGTAGGTAATCTGCTGCTGCTGGTCCACTTACAAGACCTTGGGCCCACGTAACACTCGGGGACTTGCAGCAGCATTTCTAGTGGGCTTACGGAGAGGCATTTTAGTAAGGGACTAGAATACTTAATACCTTACTATCTTTGGAGCTCACAAATGGAAGTATTTCTAACACAGCCAGCTCACAGCAGGGCCGTACAAGTATTTCTGCCTCCAGACCGGCAAGTACACGGCTGTACAGGCTTCTGTACAGGCTTCTCTGCTCTTGCAGCTGGGCTGATGGTTAAAAGCAAGTCAGCTTTGTGTATACGGAGCTTTGCCTTTTCTGTGTCTGTACAAAGTCTGATTAGTTTACTTCTCTGCTACCTCTTGGAAGGAAGCAAAATGAAAGCATAAAGATTACGGTAAGTCGTGCAGTGCCGAATGAGTTGATTACTAGAGGAAAAAACCTGGTCTATTGCTCTGGATTTGCAAGTACTATAAAATGGAATCTTACATGTGCTTAGAAGGGACAAAAGTAGTTTGAGAAATTTTAATGTAACTAGAAATGCAGATTTCAGAATTGGAGTTCTGGTTCTGTTGTGAGGCTCGTTTTCTATAAAAGAAATGAAACATTTCTTTAAATTATCTACACAGTTTAATGAAGAATTCATCCATTTCAGGAATGAATCAAATTAACTTTCAACTCTAGTCACTGCCTGACAGTAAAAATTCATCCAGTTTCTTTAACTCCTTGAAGCTCAGGAAAACGAAAGGACTTTCTGTATATTCTAAAATAATCTCTCAAAGGGAAAAATAATCAAAACCTGGAACTTTCATGGAAAACATCCTGCCTCTTCCTCCTTCTCCTAACACAGGAGACTGGGATTCAGAGACCCCCAGTACTCTCATCACTAACTGGGCATAGGCAGGCTTTTAGATAAGTGGATCATGTGGGGTAGAGCTTGCTTAAATACTTGTAATTACTAATGGAGTCAGTCGGATTTCCTGTCCTCTTTCATATCTAGTCTGCTAGCAGACTTGTGCTTTCATTACTTGAAATTATTTATAAATGTTTGCAACAAACAAAATCAGTGTGTTGTCTGACAGTAGTTCATGAAACCACCTCTAAAAAGACTTTTAGGCAACATTCAGGAGCAAAACTGGCTTTTTCATGTAAGAAACAGAGTCAGGGCAAATATACCTCTAGCAGATGGATTAAGTCATGTGAGCATTCAGTCAGGACTGACTAAATAATTGAAATCCTTTGAAGTGAAGAGAAAGGTTCTCATTGAACTTTTGGGGGTGGGGAAGGTTTAAAGAATGTTGAACCTAGATGTTCACCACTGCCTTAAGCTAAGCAGCCACATGCAGCTCCTGTTCTGTAATTAATGTTTACATACAAGGCAGAATTAACTGCTGTGTAAAAAAATAAAAAAGTAAATAAAAATATCAGTCACTGGCGTTTAACTTCTGTGTTTGAATCAGCACAGTTGCTTTGAAGGCAGCTATCAAATCGTTTTTGCAATTGTTTTGTTAGGACTGCTTCCTAAACTGTTCCCTGTGTTATTTTCCTTCAGGTGTCTGAACGCTTAAGTCAGCCAGGAGTAGCCATAGGCTTGGCTTGGACTCCCTTAGGGGGAGAGATCATGTTTGTAGAAGCCAGTCGCATGGATGGAGATGGCCAGCTTACTTTGACTGGTCAGCTTGGAGATGTTATGAAGGAGTCGGCGCATCTTGCTATTAGCTGGTTGCGCAGCAATGCAAAGAGATACCAGCTCACCAATGGTAGGTTGGGAAAGAATGACAACGCATAGCTGTATCGCATCATAGAGATGGTATGCGTCCTTTGGCCTCTTACTGCAGGGATTGCACATAAAGGAAGCATTAATATTGCATGGAAATTAAATGTCCTAAAACTTGATACTTTTCAATAATTCAGCAGATTGTAGCATTGCTGAGTAACGGTGGAAGTTACTCGTATACGTTGTGGATGAGTGTTGCCTTAACAGAGGAGGGGTTTTCCAGCAATAGGTGCTACACTGAAGATGAAATCAGCTCTAGAGTTCCTTTTTTTGTAGTGCTTTTCCTGATTTCTGCCAAGCTGAGGTGTTAGCAGCATGGCTGCAGGTCAGTCGAGGCAGAACATGAAATTGTCACGGCGGATTCTTCCAGCCTGGCCAGTCCCTCCCTGCAACAACCCGGGTGGCTGTGGACAGCCTCTGTGCCAAGGTGCCTCTCCTTACTTGTGGCAGACACTGCCTTGTACTCGTTTTCACATTCAGGCTTTCCAGCAGTATTTTCAGGATGTGGCCATACATACGCAAGTCTGTAGCTTTCCTCTAAATTTAAGACATAGTTTCTGTTAAAAGTAGGTTGTTGTTTTCTTAAGTTTTAAAATTTTGAGAATTAGTTGGGTTTGTATGGCAGTTGCTGAACTGCACTGCAGCAAGTCTTCAGCCAAGAAACTTTTAACTCTTGTTTTTTGTTTGATCCTCCCAAGAGTTCTAGAAATGCACTTCCTAGCGTGATCATATGCTGGATAGTCAAATAATTGTCCAGTACCTGTCATTATTTATGGAAGTTTAGATAGTTAAAAAACCTAAATTGAATCAATGTATGAAATGCTGCTGGCATTAACTGTATACATGTTCACCTCTGGTTTACACTGTTACGTCCTTCTGGTTAAGTAAGGTGAAAAGATGTAAATGAGAGAATTACTTTATAATGCTTGTTAATACTGACTTTTTGTGGAGTGCAGGTTTTGTGGTACGTTCTCTGCAAATTGAGATTTATGGTTTGGGACATTAAAAAAACCCCTAAAAATTCTAGGTAGGAATTCCTTGGTTTCTACATTAATCACTGCTTTGAATTTCCACACACGTGCAAATGCTGAGCTTATTGGTTAACTTGTTACGGGTTTGCATAGGAATCTGGATGGCGGAAGGCTTGTTGGGTTTTCTTTTTTTTTTTCCTAGGGCCTCTGCAATATCGTGTTGTTTTTTCAGCCTACCGTTAAAAATAGTGCTAAGACTTTTAGTTCTCTGGTGGGCTTTTAGAATAAAGACCAGGAACAAAATGGGTTTAGATTTTTCACATTCAAACCATTCTTTTTTTCCTTAAGCTTCTGGAAATTTTGATCTCCTTGACAACACTGACATCCATCTGCACTTCCCAGCTGGAGCTGTCACAAAAGATGGACCATCTGCTGGTGTTACCATAGTAACCTGTCTTGCTTCACTCTTCAGTGGGCGGCTGGTGTGCTCGGATGTAGCCATGACAGGAGAAATTACACTAAGAGGCCTTGTTCTTCCAGTAAGCATCATTTGAGAAAAGAGCTAAGTTGTATTAATGCTCCCTATTCTGGATACAAAATCTGTTTCTAGCCATTTGCAAAAGCAAATCCTTGCTGGATCTTTCCTGAGCAGCAATCCAGTCTCTCCTGGTGCAGTTGTGAGGGGCCGACGGAAGCCAGCTGCTGCAGCCCTGTACCGCGCCTCTGCCTGCTTTGCATTTAATGGAAAAGCTGGCCTTGATGCTGTTTTCAGGGAAGGCACATTAACATGTCTAGTTAGAAAGGAACCCTCAACATCTTGAATTTTAAGATGGTTCCAAAATATGTACTGCAATTTCTAAACATGCTTCCTCAAACTATTACTACAGAAGTATCTCCAGTTTCTTTGAAAAATTTCTTAAAGCTCTTACAGTAATGGCGTATCGGTTACTCTTGAAACTGTCTCTATAGATGTATTTTTAGCTTTTTCTCAAATGTTGTTCCTTGTATATAGTTCAGCTGAATGGTGTTCCCATAAAGCTTTTTCAAAGCTTGAGGGCAAAGGAAGGTTTTCAGACAACTACACTTCTAGGGATCAAATGGGGCCTGCTCTAACTGATTAAGCAGCTGTGGGAGTTATCTTTTAGTACCAAATGATGGACAAAGGAAGGATGAAGCTGCAAAATAGCGTTTTGTTTCCTGCAGTAGAGAGTAAAGCAGAGATAACATGGTAAGGTAGCAGAGTAGTCTGATCTCTGAAGCAGCATTCTCGTGACTGCCTGTTGTTCAAGGCTCTAGTGAAAAACAAACCCTCCATCAACCCTGGGCTGGTGCCAGTTTGCTTAACTTTCCAGATAACTTGCCTTTATTGCACCAGTGACCAAATTTTGCGTATTGATTAAGGTGGGTGCAAAAACTAGGTCTCTGTAAATACTAAACCAGGTTTACCTTCTTTCTGAATGTTGTCTAGACTCGTACCATTATTATTATTAACTTAATTCATACGAGCATGCCCTTAACTGCATCGAAGCAAGCAATGGGCCAAGTGTGTAGTAGTGTTGTCCAAACCAGGCAGATCCCCGTGAAGACTTACGGTTCACTACTGCCTAGTTCTGCAGCAGCCTAAACTTATGCCCTTCGTGCAGTAACACAAGGCTCTCCTTGCCTCTAAGGCATCATAAGATTAAAAGTTTCTTCGGTAAGGTGGACTTTAAAGAGGATTATAAAAGAGGTCAAGGGGAAGAAGCTATAGGTGTGACGAAAAGAAAAAGTAATTTACAACCCCTCTTTACAAACTCAACATTACCAACTCAAACAGGTGGCTTCTTGCAGCAATGCCTGTTTTTCTAGCACAGTGCCATCGCTGCTGTTTTGGAGCGCAGGGCTGCTTTTCTGTACATTTTTGGTCATACAACTCCAGTTATTTATCATGTGGCATTGCGTCCTTAAGACTATTTTCCCCTAAACTTAGTACTGCCTTTATCTGGAAAATCTTCCCATCTATTGTAGGTGCAGGATTTCAGCACACCATATAAAAAACCCGAGTTAAGGCCATCTTTCTGAAAAGCAATGACTTTTCTGCTCTTGATAGTTGTAGCTGCATTCCTGTATTAATTTTTTTGGCCTCTTGTTACTGTTACAGAAAGGGTACTGTAGCATATGAACATATTTCCTTCATTAAGCATATAATGAGTTAAAAATACCGCATTTTTAATTGCTTCTCTAGCAGAAAGGGGGAGGGAGAACTTTTCCTTAAATTTTAACGCCTGGTGCGATACTTAAATTAGGTTAGTGCCACGGATATTTTTAATACATATTTCTTCTCCTTACTAGGTTGGCGGAATTAAAGACAAAGTCCTGGCAGCACACCGAGCTGGACTGAAGAGAATTATCATTCCTCGAAGAAATGAAAAAGATCTTGAAGAAATTGCAGTGAACGTACGGCAAGATTTGACTTTTGTTATGGCAAGCTGTCTAGATGAAGTTCTTAACGCAGCTTTTGATGGAGGATTTGCAGTTAAGCCCAGAGTTGAGCGTTTGAATAGTAAACTTTAAGCAGACAGGCCGAGATTACTTCTGTACCAAATTTCATGGAGATCAGTAATTACCAGCTCTATGTGTATCAAGCATAACTATGAGCTAAACTCGATTGTTTAAATGTGGGTGTAAATGCAATCAAAATAAAATACTACTTCAGCAGTTAACAACCTGAAACTGCATTTTACAGCCAGTTGCTGCTTTTTACTGTCATCAGCAAAAGATCTTGAAAAAAATACTCATTTCCTTAAGCTTATCTGGCATATATATATTTTACATCTTTAAAGAGGACACACCCACAAATGGGAATAATAGGCAATTCTGTGAGCTACATTCAGAGAACACAAAGTGCAGCAAACGCAGCACAGCACGAGCGGCTAGTAGAGGGGGGTAAAAAGAGAAAAGCAAGCTGATTTAGCGCAAGAGTTTACTTATTTGGGAAATAACATTCAATGTGCTAAGGAGCAGTAGCATCACAGGAAAAATAAGTTCTTTTAAATCTAAAAAATACACTTAAGGGATTTGAACAGAAGCAATAACATCTAAATTAGGTCTGTGGCAAGGTCAATTCAGGCATCATTTTTCAAACCTAAACACAGGAAGCAACTCAAGAATTGAGATGCGCTAATCCTTGTGTAGGAAGGGAGGTGAGGCACTGAGGTTCACCTATCCAGCTGTACTTAGAGCACCAAAGCAGGCAGAGCATACGTGAAGACTTTATGAAAAAGCCCAGTAACATTTTGGGAGGGACAGAGTACGTGTCCTTCATTCTTACCTGATGCAAATCAACTTCATTCAGGGATGCCTACGTTCGGAGTTTAGCCTATAAAAATTAAACCCATTTAAATAAGACAGAAAATACTCTTACCATTAAATTGCATTAGGTACTAGGTACTGCACACCGTGGATCATTTAACATTTAAGAAAGTCTGTCAGTATCCCATCTCAGTTGATAGCTGTGTCTCTTAGCTTGCCTTGAATGTTAGCAAAGCCAGAAGTTTAAACTTACATAATATAAGATCCTTGAGTTTTTCATTGTTTTATGCTAAGGTCAACAACAAGAGAAAAGCCAGTATGTAACATTCTCCTCTTCCTCATTAATTCTGAAACAAACTCAAGTGCGCTGATGAAATGCAAATACTATCAAAAAGCCTATTATAGAAGCAGCCTGTAAATCAAAAGTAATAGTTTGGTTTGCTTTCATTTCCGTAAATAGAAAGCTGATTTACCTGGAACATAATGGCACCAATAGCAATAAATTTCTGCACCTGATTTACAAAAGATTTTACAACTTTCACAGAATAAAATGGTAAAAATAAAAGGCCCTTTTGTGTCACTATTTTAAGAATTCTACTCTCAGTCATTCACTAACCAAGTTCCAAGGGTAAGAGGCAACAGACATAGAGTCTCAGAATACTTTCTGCCTTACTTGAACATAAAATGTGCAAAGAAACTAGAGAAAAAACACCAGAAGGGCACGATAACTAATGTGCTGCTTTGCCTTTAATCAAAACCAGTAGGGAAAAAAAAAAATTCCTACCAAACTTAATGCAGATCAGATAACAATCCTGTACTACTTTGCACTAGTGAGCAGACAGACATGCACAGAATTCCAGTGCAGTCTGTTTATACATGTAGAAAACACTGCTTTTTTTTTTTTTTTTGAAAGATAGTAAGTACTGTAAAAAAAAAGTTTCCACAGCGATTTCACTACAGAAGCACAGGGAGCTGCTCCCAAGAAAAGTTAAGCAATGACTTTCTGCCTGCCACACCACTCCAATTCGTAAGTCTTAGCCATATGGGCTTTATCTGAAAGGTGAGGGGTTTAATATCTGAATATCTTATTAATAGGCATTTACTTACAGCTTTTCATGTTCCTCCCTGCAGAGCTGACTTGGTTATGTTACTTTGTGAAGATTTTTAAAATAAAACTTACACATTACCATTCTATCAGATAGTATAGACACGTTAGTGCCTTTTCTTTTGCTTTCACTAAATGCTGTCAAGAGTAGTAACAATCTGTGCAGCAGCAAGCCAGAACAGTAAAGACCATTTAAAGTCATTTCAATACACTAGGGATTATTCTGCTTTGCAATTGACAGTTAAATGGACCCGATATTAAACGTGTCCCTCAGAATACACTAGAAGAGAACTAAGCTTATCAAAGGTAAAAAAAAAAAAAAAAGCAGCGGTAGCTTCTGTCCACACTATAAATTCCTACAGACAAGAACTACCCCACTAGCACAATTCACACCTTAACCACACTAGCTTTGAAAAGAACCTGGGTAATACAACAGTACAGGCAGCAACACAGAACAGCTCACCAGCTTTAATTTTAAAGCACTACGGCAAACAAGAACTAGCAAGAAATGTCAAAACAGAACCCAAATATTAACATCCACATTTGTCAAACATTTTCCTTTTAAGGCCTTTTTTTTTTTGAAGGGCAATGAAAAACCATGGAAGTAGTGCTAGCAGAGAAATGCAAGATCTACTGCATTTCATCTGTTGAAGATGAATTTGAATACTCTTTCCCAATCCAGCAAAGTAAAAGAGTACTTTCTAAAACAAACAGCTAATGTTAAGACAATGCCAGGCTTTAATACACCATTTATTTTAGATAAGGTAGTAAACTGTACAGATTTCTAGTATGTTTTGTTTTTTTCATATATAACAGAGCATAGTTGACTTACCAGATCCTCAAGCTCTTTAGAGGAGATCCACTCAGTTAGGCTTCTAATACTTTTGAGGATCTGGGCCAAAGTATAATTCATTTAATCGTCCCATCCAATGATGGATAGCAAATGTTTTATACAATTTTTTTTAAAACACCAAGTGGAGTAATACTAGTTTACATTACAGTAAGTCAGCATCCAGTAGTTATGCTATAGCATTTGTCATCTGTAAAACACAAAAAACTGTCTGACCATACCAGTCAGCTTTTAAAGCTCATTACAAGTGCCATTTTTAAAGTCCCCTTCAAAAGTATAGTCTTGATCTTCAGCCCATTCTAGCCTAAGTCAGCACAACAAGGGTTTGAGTCACAGTTCTTCTGGGGACACAAGTTGAACCATTGCGAGTACAGGCAGCAGCAGAGAGGAGTCTTAGGCAACTTGTGCACTCACGCAGCCCTGCTACTCTCGGATGGTACGTATCCGACTGCGGAGCGTTCTTACAGGTTCTTAGCTAGATGTTCTTAACACAACTAGAGAGCTGAAAATGAGACAACCTTGGCAGGCAAAGCGCAGTCCCAGCCACCCACGAGTGAGCAAGTGAGATGGCAAGTCAGTGTATACCCCTCAAAAAATTTTAAGTATTTAGCCAAGTTTCTGTCACTAGACCAGAGGGCAAACCTGAGGTAAATGTAGACAAGTTTAATTAGGTGAGAATAATTACTGAATTTAGAAGACTAGAAACAATCAGATGTATATGCATAAGGAAAAAAATGCTAGACTGCAGGATCTTTTGAGACATCTATGTACTGTCACAAGGTACCAGCACATCTTTTAAATGAAATCTGTGCACGGTTTGAACAGCCTAAATATCCAGTTTTAGGAAGTGAACCTTTTACTTTCACTACACAAAGCCAGCTATTTCTGTAGTATTTTATTAATCCAACCTGATGGGTTTTGTGTTCCTTACCTGTAGAACTACTTACCTCATCATGCATCAAAATAGTAAGAACAAGAGTTGTCTTAATGGATCAACTTCCATAAGAAAGACAGCGCACAGTAAATAAACTGTATTTTAATGTGTTACAAAAGTAGTTAATAGCCAGACTACCTCTCCAAACAGAAGCCCACTACTACTAGGTTTGACAAAGATTTCTTTCAAATAGCTCGAGATGAAACAGCTTTTCACCTTACTCTTTTTTTCTGTCTCTATGTCTATGTTTTGTAACACAAATACCATATACATTCATGGTTAAACTTTTCACATATAGGCAGTCTGCATAAAGCCCAATATCCTTCAAAAGCCTTTATGGCTGCTGAAGCACACCTGTAAGAGATTATTTGCATTGTAATGTGTACCTTGTCACTAAAATGATATACAAAAATCAGTTCAAGACAGTTACTTTAGTAACAACCAAAAGACATGAAGACAAGAAACTGAGCGAGAGGATCATATGTGTCAAACTTTGAGCTAAAGCAAAAAGCAAAAGTTGTTTTGTTTGTTTGCTTTTTTTTAATTTGCCAGGTATTCTTTTAATGACAAATATAAAAAGACCAAAAACATCCCATTCTGACTGCCCCTTTCTTTTTTTTTAAACAAATGGTCTGGTTTTATAATTACAAATACTGCATAAGACAATACCTTCTTTGTACTGCAAAACCAACAAATACAAGTATGCAATCAAGTTTCTAAGCATCTCTAAATTTGAAACGTGGATTATTGGTTTTTTAATTTGGAAAATTCTTAATAATTATTCATTTTTGTTAGAAGATAACTCAAAGTACAACAACATCTAGACCTGTTTTTAAAGGAGCTTTCTTTCCTGATACATCTTTGAACATAACTGCTCCTTTCAAATTCAGTACATTCACAAAATAGCTCAATTAAGAACAGTATCACCAATGAATTGACTACTGGAAAGAGACAAAATTTACCAAACATACAGAAAGATAAGTTTTACCATAGCAGTTATGCATATATCAAAAGATGACACCTGTAATTAATTTTAGAAAGATACAAAAAAGAGAAAAACCTGAATTACAGAAAAGAAAGTCATATTTATTTAATGAAAAACTAGAAGTTAATAAAAATTAGCAAATACACAAAAAATATACACAAACAGCAGCAATACTATGTAGTGACTTACAAAGGGTGGGTGGGGGGAGGAGGGGAAGCAGCGGCCAGAGACCAGACCGCTCAACATGGCTTGTCAGTCAAAGGGGGGAGGAAAAAAACACAAACAAAACCACGAAACAGTATCCTTTTCAACAGTACAATCAATCTACAAACAAGTTCTTAGAATTATTTTACAACATTTCCTGTAGAACCAATTCTTAATACAAAAGATGCCCATTTTGGGTGTATATATATTTTCAGTGGTTTACTGTTGACTTATTTTAAATATATTAGTGTTACTACATGCAACTGCTTCCTGTAATTTAACAGCCTTTCCTTTTATTTACCTTCATATATGTCTACCCTCCATCTACCAAATAATTTGTCTGACAGTCAAAGATGGTTACCCTAGTTTCTGCTAAATTAAATGCAACGGTTTTAAACACTGGCCTGAAGAGGTTTGATTGCCATTTCAACACATGGATATAGTTACATTGATGCCTAAATTGCCATTTTCTGCAAAGAGCTGTGCGATGCTGGTGTCAAAGACTAGACAGTCACTATTCATAATGGCTGTGGCAATTCCCTCGTGAATAGATCGAGGAGTTGCTTCCCAAGTCAATCGCCGCCTATGACCATTTAACTCAAGTCGATAAGCAAAGTTTTCTGCTTGCTTGCGTGTTCCTATCAGCTGTACAATTGCAAAGAACTGCTGGTGACCATCATATTTTTCCTGTTTCTCCAACACTAACATGAAATGAAAGCCAAAACAAGACTGCATCATAACCCAGTCAACAGCACCAGGAAGATTAATGTCTGTAGCAAGGAACACTATATCTTCTCCCTGAAGTGTTGTAATTGACTTGTGTTGATGCATCAGATGTGGCATTACAGCATCCAGGGAACCTTGCCATTTACATGAAGCACCAGGACACGGACAGGAATAAGGCCTAAACTCACACAGCTCCTCATGGTCTGCTTTTTCTGTGTGTGGCAAAGTTATCTCACATCCGGAAGAGGCATATTTACATGGGAATAGTACAGAATTGGCAACTTTCTCCATAGCCAGGTTACGAATGGAGCCCAGGGGGCCTCGGCAAGTTGGACAGCACGTAAGTTTGGGGCGACAGTTGCTACAAACAAGATGGCCACTCTGACACTGAAGAATTGGTGGCAGCACATAGTCAAAACACACAGGACACTCAAAGAGACTAGCCAAGTCATTATTGGAAGCTGTAGTGCCAGTCAGCGCAGGCACCCGCTGTGATGGTGTGCACTTTGAAGTACCTGTAGGTAGTGCTGTAGCAGTCTGACGGCTCATCTCTGTAACGGAAGGGAGAAAAAAAGAGTAAGTGTCTGAACGCATTTTATTTTCCTCTGCATGCAGTAGTTCTTTGTTTACAAAGAAGCTTCAAAAGCCAATACATACAAATGAAAGCAAGAAAAACCCACATGTAATGCAAACTGTGGATACATGTAGAATATCAATTGTGCTGCATACAATACATGCAAATTTAACAAGTGGAGAAGTTCTGCTAGTTATTCTGAAGTAGAATTTGCCTAATGGAAGCTGCAAAAGAGATGAGTTAATACATGCTAAAAGTGTAACTGAAATACTCAAAGAAGTTTGTTGCTGGTTTGGGGGGGGTTTTAATATTGCATTTACAGAATACTCCACCCACATCACTTGCGTGTAACAACTAGGAGCGCTATGGAACAATTCTAAGGCCGAATTTTAAGTTGCTGGGTATTTAGCTAATTTAAGTTCTAATGAAAAAAATGAACTTCTGGGTATGGCCATCTCAGTAATCATGTTTACTGTATTATTATTTTTTCTAATCTAAAAACAGTAGCAAGGAAAAACATAACTAAGATCACTACAACTGCATTTTTCCCAGGACAGGATAGTGAATCTTCATTTTCATTACTCTGATACTAAGTCCTATCGCTTGTAAGGTGCATGTGTTGTACTTCAGTTTCCTGAACTAAACCATTTGTGAAGATACCATAAAATAAAACCAAAGCAATTATTTTAGCATATTTCACAAATGAGACAAAAAATTCAGAAGATTACACTTGAGAATTACATTTAACATATAAGCAAACACTTCCAGTAACCTGAAAAGGCACTGTTGATGAAGTTTTACATTCGGTGGAACATACACTGAAGTTCTATTCTTTCAAATGTCCCCAGACAAAAGTTAACAGCTGTCTGACCAAACGGATCGCACAAGTATTCAACAGATGTGGTAAAAGTACCGTATTTCTTAACATGTTTTGGATGCTACGCTTTGTCCTGCACTCCCTAACTCTCCTCCTTCTTGTGCAAAAAAAAAAAAAAGTTACTAGTACTACCAGAAAAAATAAACCTTACCTTCATAGGTTAAGGAAAGTTAAGCAACATGCTGTCCAAAAATCGGCTTCTGTTAACACACTAAAACTCTGAACCACCTTAAGCGCTTCTCTGCAAGTACACCAGCTCTGTATCTGTCACGTATGTATAAATCCCGCAAAATACACCTCATCGTTAATCTCCTTGCTATTTGACATGGGAATATTAGGCAATAGGCAAGCTTCCCATATTTAGCATCATTTCACCCACAAACTTACTCATACTTGCACCGTATACCTCAAAGCAGCACAGTGTGCATGCTTTTGCAAGACACGCACTGTTCGGGGCACGAAGTGAAGGAACCAAGAGATTCCAACATGCAAAGTAACTTATCCCTTGACATTCAAGAAGTATTCACAGACGGGCAATTTCAGGTTCTTTTACAGAAGCAGCTCTTCCCCGGTCCAGAGCTAGAAAAACACAGGTGTCTAAGGTCTGGTATTCAGTCACTGATTTTATGAGTCTCACATGCCCAATAACAGCACTATCTCACACCTCCAAAGTCTCTTCCTTCATCTTGGGCTTGTAAGGACTAGAAATATCCAGTTCCCATACTCAGAAAAAAACCAAACACAACCATACAGTGGTTTTCAATGCTGAGCCTTAACTGATACTGTAGAGATAGAACAGGGATGTTTGTATCTTTTGGCCTTGTTTTCCCCACTGTAAGGCATTCCAGCTTAGATGAAAAATTGAAGATATCTGTGACAAATTAAATACATGTTCTGGGGAAGTGATGGTACACCAGCTTGTTGCGAGGGGACTCAAATGAGAAGGCCTCTGTGACAACTAAGTACTGCTGCTATTTTTCCCCAACACACATAAGTGGGAGGCTCATGATGGCACACTGCAGTTCTACACTCTAGAAAAAATTATACACCGAGAATAATTGTACATGAGAGAACATTCTGATCACATTATTCATTTGGAAAGAGTTCAGAAACTGCATGCATATTCATATGTAGCATTCTAAATGTGTTTCTCGTTAAATACTGTAAACACACACATTTCAGAAAAGTTTGTGTGTGCTTCATCTTACCTGAACCTCCACGTCCTGATACAGGGATCCTCAGTAACCCACAGATAACACTGGTGAAAACCACTGCGTTAGACCAGTTCCCTAGGCAGTCTGACGAGCTAGGTGAGCTCTGGTTTCTTTAATTACACCTCTCCGAGCCCATTCAACAGTTAAATTAAGCAACCAGCAAACTTTGCAGAAGACCTTATGCACGGATGTACTTCCCACTTAGGCTGTCTAACCTACGGAAGTACTACAGAAAAGAACCGTACAGCGCTCTTTCATCACCATGTCTGTACGGGACCAGCCTTCACACTGACCTTCCACAACCGAGGACCACCCAAATGAGCAGGAATCTGTGAACCAGACCGAGATTAGCATGCAAGGAATAAACTGGATAAAGCTATAAAGCTGTAATTTACCAAGCCTAAGCCTGCGCAAAGCCTGTATTTTCACCCCTCTTGTAAACATAAAGATGACTACTACCTCATGACAGAAAAGTCAGAGTTCATTTTTTTATAGCTATCTTAAAAACTACAAGTTAATCACAAGTGTTAACAGTGTAATACATTTAACCCACCAAACTATCAAAACCAGACAATTACAAACCAAGTAATAACAACTACAGGACTAGAAATAAAGTTTAAAAATATTTTTAGATACAAAAACCTTACTTCGGGTAAAAAATCCTACATGCAATACTTGTTATTATGTTATCTTTGTTCCCACACACCGGGAATAAGTCTCTAAGCAACAGTGACAAACTAAGGCACGCTCAGTGTCACCTTTAAAAGCACTGGTTCCTACAACACAAATTATTCAAAAGATGGTACAAATTTGAAAAAGTTTAACCAACAGAAAGATTGAAAAGGGAAAAATGCATTTTAAGATTTCCTCGTTCTACATCAAAAGAGACCTCTGTCCTTGATAACATCAGAACGGACCGACCTGTTGACGAAACTACTCTCAACACCGTTCTGGGGAAGGGCGAGATGCACGCGCTACCGAGATCTCCTGAGGGACACGACTTCACAGCTGCTACGAAAGCAGCTCAATACCGCGCACGACGCAATTTAAATATCACTACCTTTCCCCTTGCGGGTTTTAGTTCCCGGCAAGCACGCACACAAGACTCCCTTCCACGGATGCAGAAAGCTGGAGGCAGATCTCCCCGTCATAGGGAGCGCGGCTGCTCATCGCGTTTCGCGCGGAAGAGCTGGGCGCGGGCC
>NW_010512633.1:0-1631 GCF_000687285.1 Phaethon lepturus | reverse complement strand
GGGCACTGCAACTACTCCAACACCTGCAACAGGCACTGTGACTACTACAGCCACTGTGACAGGCAATGTAGCTACTCAGACTCTTGCAACAGGCAATACGCGTACTCCAACCCCTGTGACAGGCGCTGTAGCTGAACCAGAGAATCAGCCCGCGCTGGCACCAGTTGCCCCTGTACAAAAGAAAAAAGTTGGAAGCGGAAGTCAGCTCGTTTAGTAAGGGACAAAGAAGCTTTTTTCTAAGAGGGAGCCAGAGGAAGAAACTGAGGAGGCAGAGTACTCCAAAGCAGGGCCATTACGAGGACAGAAGAGGGAAGAGAGCGGGTCACTGCTTGAAGAGGAGGAAGAAAAAGAACCCATAAAAGAGGCAGTAATTACCCGATCTCTATCCCTGAGTGATCTGCAAGATATGCGAAAGGATTTCTGCCGGCGTTCAGGTGAGCACATTGTCACCTGGCTGCTCCGATGCTGGGATAACGGGGCCAGTAGCCGGGAATTAGAGGGTAGGGAAGCCAAGCAGGTGGGATCGCTTTCTTGGGAAGGGGGCATGGACAAAGCAATTGGAAAAGGTGCACGAGGCGACTCCTGTCAGGTGTGAAGGAAAGGTATCCCTTCAAGGAAGATGTTCCATGTCACCCAGGGAAGTGGACCACCATGGATGTCGTGGTTTAGCCCCAGCCAGCAACTAAGCACCACGCAGCCGCTCACTCACTCCCCCACAGTGGGAAGGGGGAGAGAATCGGAAGACTAAAAGTGAGAAAACTCATGGGTTGAGATAAAGATAGTTTAATAGGTAAAGCAAAAGCCACACATAAAAGCAAAGCAAAACAAGGAATTATTCACCATTTCCCATCGGGCAGGCATGTTTTCAGCCATCTCCAGGAAAGCAGGGCTCCATCACGCATAAGGGTTACTTGGGAAGACAAACACCATAACACTGAGCATCCCTCCACCCTGATCCTTCTTCTTTGCCCCAGCTTTATATACTGAGCATGGTGTCATATGTGCATGTTTTCATATGTTATGGAATATCTCTTTGGCCAGTCTGGTCATCTGTCCCTCCTGTGTCCCCTCCCAGCTTCCCATGAACTCCCCATCTTCTTGCTGGCAGGCCAGCATGAAAAGCTGGACTGTCCTTGACTGCTTAGCAGCAACTGGAAACATCAGTGCGTTATCAACATTTTTTCATCCCAAACCCAAAACATAGCCTCATACTAGCTTCTGTGAACAAAATTAACTCTATCCCAGCTGAAACCAGGACAATCACAGAGCCCTCGTTATACTGAGTCATATTTTCAGTGTTCCTGCCTAGATTTTCAAAGAAATTTACTGCAATACCGGAGAAAGACCTTTTTGTAATTTTTTTTTTTATTTTTATTTTTTAAGCAGCCACCTCTGGTTTTGATGTATTTTACTACATTTTTTTCAGTAATTCAAAGCTCAGCATGCTGAGCTTTTTAAAAAATGGTGCTAGAGTTTGCAACAGGTAACAGTTCCATAACTACTCATTAATATGTCTGTAACAACGATTAAACTTGCCTCAATATTAATTATTTTATAGCAACACAATATATGCATTTAGACATTAATTACAGAAACAGAGTGTGGCGGATTCACTGTGGCTAGACGGCAGG
>NW_010512632.1:7130-13293 GCF_000687285.1 Phaethon lepturus | reverse complement strand
AGAGCTGCGATTTGTCCATAGTAGCCAATGTCTTTTGAATCCATAGAAAAGTGCCATTTAGAAGAGACCTTGAGGTGTGAGTTTATTGGCCAGGGAATTATCTCTACAGTTCCTTCTTCGATATAAAACTTCAAGACTTTTTCCATCAGATGGCTGCAATTGTTCTTATAAATCACCACTTTCTGTACCCCAAGAATCTTATACATTTCCATACTCTGTATAAATTGCAAAACATTGTTGTAATTTCCAAACATGGCAGAGATGCATACAGTAAAGTCAACAGAAAAGGCCTCAGCCTTGCGGTTTTTAATTTCAAACCTTGGCAGCTGGTCAATATTTCCATGTGGAGACTGATGAATTGATACATGTGTCGGATCGCAGTTTTCAGGTTCCAAACAAACTATATCTGCTGCACCGTAAGGGAATCCAAACCTATCTGAGTGAACATCAATTTTTGCTTTTGATAGATATATCTTTCCGTCGGGCTGACAGCAGAACCTGCAGTACAGTTGTTTTACATCTTCATGGTGAACAATCCCAATCACACGAGTGACTTTGCCTTCTCTGTCATCAAAGTATGGGGATATAATAAAAGTTCTGTTATCCTTTAGTGGTGTTATTCCATTTTGAGCAGGTTTTCCCCTACAAAGTTGACCTGTTGGACTGGCAGTTGTTGCCTGGTGGAAGATTTTTCTAGTTATGTTATTCTGTAGCTGAGGATCTTTCCAGGAGCAGATTAAAATGCTTGCAAAAATAAGAATACATACAACAATAGCACAAATATGTTTTTTTCCACAGTGTATCATTGCTGAATTTCACAATTTGGAACTTAACAGACCTTTACACTCAGTCTTCTATTCACTTTCTCTAAAACAAAACACACAAAAAAGCACACTTTCAGTGATTTCCCAAAAAGAAGTAATGTTTTGTATCGAACTGTATTCTCTTAAACATAATAGCTACTGTTTTGATACTTCAGACTTTAATATGAAGACCTGACTTTTCATACAGTTTTGGAAAAAAAATGGAGAGATTCTCTGACACCTCCTCATTCCAAGCTTTATTATATTTTACTCTACAATTGGGCCCAGTGCAACAGTTTCAGCTGTTTTGATATACAGTAATGGTAATATAGTGTACAGAGGCCTGGCAGAAATTTTATGTTAGTGAAAACACATACTCCTTATCTTTCAATATTCTGAGAAGCTTGTAAAACTATAGAGTTATCTTTCCCCCTCTTTTTCCTAAAAACTGTGCTGTGAACGCAATTTCAAAGTGCATTCTTTTGTACTGGGTAATAGTAGTCCTGTCACAGTCTCTCAGCGTCCGGATTTCCAGGTCACAAAGAAAATGTATACACTCAATCTCAGCTGAATAACAACTGCTTTCTAATTATGCACAAAACTGCCACTTCAGTTGCAACTCTATTCTGACTTCAGAGTACTAGGTTTGAAGAACACAATGAAAGCACTGCTGCCTGGTGTAATTTGCAAATCCAAGAAGTTGCTCAGCTGTTCTTTTTCATTTTTTGACCCCCAAAAATGTGAAGCTAGTGTAAGCTGTACACCTTCCTCTTTCATGCAAGTATTGGTATTCACCAATTTTAAGATTACATTGCATTTGCAGAATAGTTTTTCATATATACTCACAAAGTTTAAAGAAGTTACTCAGTTCTGCAGAAGATGTCTCATCTGCTTTAAATACTTCTAATATTGCCTCCTCAATTGACCAATAAAATTCAAATATGCAGTGTCATTAGCTCACTAGCAGCTAAGCAGGACCTTGCAACTGATATTTACATAGAAAAGATGACAATATGTATAAAAGTACAGCTGCATCATCCATTATCAGCTTGCACCAAAAGTTCTTCAAACACTTATTGTTATTCCTATTTTTGGATTGCAAACCATTTACAATTACTAACATGCTCCCTATTAAAAAACTAAGAAGAAAGAATATTTGAGAGTGAAGTGGGTTTTTTTTTCATGAGAGTATTAATTGGGAAGTGGGATTGAAAAATGCTTACAGAAAACTTCAGGGGAAAAAAAAGAACACAAAAGAAAAAGAAGCAAACAACAACATGGAAAAACAGTCTTTTCAAGTTCTAGTTTTTTTGTTTTTTATCCACAATTGTGCTTTTTTTTTTCCCTTCTCCTCTCCCCCTGCTTTGGAGGTGGGATTTAGCTCTCAGTGTTCTCTTGGAATAAATCAACAGAATTCTTCACAGAGATGGGAGTAGGTCTGAAGATTGGGAGGCACGTAACAAAGACAGAGGACATCCAAAAGGATAACAAAGTGACTAAGGAAGGCAGAGAAAAGGCAGAGAAAAATCAGAGAATCCTGATACTAACTTCTCTGGGTTGGATGATTTACTGCATAAGAGATGGGAGAAATTTACTAAAGGGTGAGATGAAAAAAAGCACTAATAAAGTTCCTCATCATTAATGTCTGTTATGTTTATTTACAGAAATACAGGGTCCAGGTTGGTTTATTTTTTTTGATACGATGCTAAGTGCAAAAATCATTACACTGTTCTGGTGAAATATATTTTCAACTGGCAGTCTTACACCGGGCAGCAATACGCCTTGAAAATTTCCTGTTAAATTAGACTTTGGGAAATACACAGGAAAATTGCATTTTTAAGATTTAAGAAATATTAGAATACTAGTAGTCTCTTCCTGCAATAAAGACCTCATGTTAAAATCTACTCATGGCAAGTACTCCCATTTACCCCCTCTTCCTTTTGGAACACTGCTACTTTCTAGCCAATGTAAAAAGAGAGCAATTCCTGTATATTCCTCTGCACAGAAGTCTCCATTTTAGTTTTACATGCAAGTTACACAAAGCAGGAAGTTCAAATTTTCCCTTGCATTTCACGTCTCCTAGGTGAAACAATCTGTTGTCCATTTTTAACTACATGCAAATAAACTTTTGATATCATTGCTCTTCACAAATTTTTTTACGCATATGTTATCCAATTTGGGCAATGCAAATTAATCCTAATGGCTTATTTTTAGACTAAGAACAATCAGTAGTTGTAGCATGCTAAAAGCATTATTAACCACTTGATCTGGAAAAAAGTAAATTAGCATTCTTCTTAGAAACCAGAGGCCTCCTAGGGCATGAACAATGACTGTGAGTAAAACTTTACAGACAGGGACAATAAAGAAACAAGTAAGTCCCTTTCACATAAAGAAGTCTATTAAAAAAACTAGAGACATGTAGAGATCTATAGAGTCTGTTTAAAAGACCTACTGTTTTCTCCTCAAAGAATTGTTTAGTTTCTGGAAACCTCCAGTAGCTGCTAACCTTCACCCCATTTCTGTCTTTCATCTTGACCTGCTCAAAGGAAGATTAGTTGATACACAAATTTTCCAAGAAAGGGATGGCATCAGTTCCTAAATATGAACTATGATTTTGGGTTCAAGCTTGTGCCCCCTCTTTTGGAATCCACAGGCTGCAACTGCTAGCTGATGTCCACTGAACCAGGTGACTAAAACTACCAAGTCTCTCTTTTTCTAGCTGGGATGGGATCATAAAAAAAAAAAAAAAAAAGGCAGCATCTCAACTATTGTCAGAGCAATTTCTGACCAGAAATAGCCACTGTCATTCTGAAAAAGGATAATACATGTGGAGTTATTAAAAGATACTTGTTGTACTGCTTTGTACTGTCCTTTGTTCAAATGAACATATGCTGGCAAAGCCTCATTTCATGTAAGAGGACATTCCAATGTTGAGCAAATGACCACTGTTTCACTGTGTCTGGTATCACTACAGTTTCTGTTACTGAAGAAAATGTTTTGTGTGCTCTGAAACAGAAAAATATCTCTCCTCTTTAAAAGAGGTGTTTAAAATATGTTAGGACCTTCTCTGCCTGTTTAGGTTAATGTCACTTGCAGTACAGAGAAGAAAACGGAAGATGATATTTTACGGCAAGGTATGTTATATCAACAAAGTTCAAGAAACTTATTCACACAAAACAATAAGAGCCTTGCTTTTAATAACTGTTTTAGTGAAGATTTATAGAACACTGTCACGCACTTCACCTGAAACAGTTAGACAACACCTCAGCATTTTTCAGTTGTTACGTAAAGAGAAAATAATGGAGTCCATATTTGTCATGTGCAGTCTTGATATTTCACCAGAACGCGCAAAATCATACCCTCCTGAACCTAAGAGGAATCAAACCATAGTGTATTTACTCACAGTTTCAAGCCTCTTTGTCTAGCACTTCATGCTTTCCAGTGCTCCAATTCGGCCTTATGCTTCCACTGAAATGAGAGACCTTGCAACCTTGCTCGTTCCCCAACATCTGCTTCCTCTACAATTATACTAGTACTTTTGACAGTCTGTGGGAAATCCTGTGACTTGGTTGGCTTCCTGTACAGCGTATCAGTTTGCTTTCTGTTCTGTCACTTTCTCAGGTAAACAATTTTGACTTAATTGAATGATACCTTCTTCAGTTGACGTTTATATCATCCCAGTCTCTCAACATTCATATTTGTTAACTGGGAGAATGATAGTTGATAATTTTCTGCTATTTACATAATTTCTCATATTTACATTCCTGGGAAAAATGGTGGACATAAAGTGTTTAGTTAGCAATGCAGCAAAATATTCCCTGTGTTCAGCTTGTTGTTACTGCTCAGCAGCATAAGCAATAAATGTCACTAAGAAACTATCATGACCTGTGAATTTCTCATTTATGGAAAACAAAGTTTTCAAAACCACACCAATAAATAACATTTTTTTCCCCCGGTTATTGCTAAATTTATAGGTTATAAGAGGTTTGGGTAAGGTTTTAAAATGTTTTTGTTTTTTAAAAAGGCTTAGAGTGACTAATATTACAGCTATCTAATAATAATTATAATCTTCAGTAGGCTAACAGCAAGAGGAACCCCACCCTAAAAGCACTACAGCCGTCTTGTTTTTTTCTTCCTGAGTTGATTCAGGTTGTTAAGCACTTGAGGAGCAAGGGCTGCAGTGTACACACAGTGACTTCTAGAGAACTTTCAGGCAAACAGTGTAGCCACCTGACTGGAAATCTTAAAATATCAACAAATCTTTCAGATTTAGTGTGAGAACAAGAAAAGTCTGCACTAAGACAATTTTAACTAGCTGTCTGCGGCCTTTCTGTGTGCAAGAAAGATTAATATTCAACAAAATTTTGTCAATTAAATTTGGCTGCCAACTGAGTTTTCCTAATAATCTCTACACTAATAATTTGCATTTACATAATTCAAAAGGAAATTAAACACTTGGTGCTATCTTATCCACTCTGTTGTATTTTATACCATCTTGCATTTCTTGTGTGTTTTATTTAATTGTACTAAAAGCTCTCTAGGTAAAAATGACAATGGAATTTATAACACTAGTGGCACATTCTTCTTTGGTAACTGCAACCAATACGTATGAACTAGAGAGGAAACCTTGGGAGAAACAAAGGTGAAATTAGTTTATACTTGTATCATACAAAATTATCAAGATGAATGACGTAACACAGCTGGGCAGCAGCTTCATTCTCATCTTTTTCTTTCATATTAATTTTGCCTTTTATCTAAACAAAAAAAGTGTGATTTTTCTTGCTAAACAACCTGCTTCAGATAGTTAACCAACATACTATCACCATTCTGTCATTGTTTTCTCTTCCTGTACATAACAACAGCCCATTCTCTCCTCATACTATCTCCCCACACATCTGTTCCTGCAAAATCCTCCTAAGCTTCGAGTTTTAGAAATGTTTAGTATTTTTGCTAGGGGGAAGCACACATTTTTGCTTCCCTTCTCCTCCTTTTTTTTTCTTCAGAAGAGGCATAAACTGGGCCTAGAATTCAGAGCAGCTATGGAAGCCTCCATTTCTCAGCGTAGAGACAATCACACAGAACGTAACAGTAGTGACTAGTGGCTTTTCAGGCCAAAAAAAAAGCCACAAGGAGCTGGGAAGTGAGGGGGAGAAGATGGCTGGCAGGGTAGGGGCCTCAGCAGCCGTGGGCCAGCCCCTTGGTACCTGAGGTGGGCAGGGCTGGCCATGCTCAGGACCACAGCCAGGTTCAACCGCCCAGTCCAGACCATGCAGACAGTCCATGGGATGACACAGGTCTGAGGCCAAGCTGGAACAGCGACCCACAGGTCCGGTCCAGTGGCTGCTGGGCAGGACCAAAGA
>NW_010512632.1:582-7099 GCF_000687285.1 Phaethon lepturus | reverse complement strand
GAAAAGCCAGGAAGCCAGTCTGCTGGCCAGGGGCTGGATCCACAGGCCTATGGGGCATGGACCTGAGCCCCTTAAGGCATAGCTCAGGCAGGGGCTGAGGGCCTGAGCTGAGCTTAAATGGGCTCCTGGGCCCACGGACAGGCATGTGGGGGGCCCAGGTGGGGCTGGGCAGGGCCATTAGGGCAATTACTACCCACAGAGCCCTGACAGAATGCTTTAAAAAGGTACTTCCTTTTTAACTGAGGTACAAGAACTCAATGTATATGCTCATCATATAGACCAGTTACTTTAAAAAAAACCCAACAAAAAACAAAACCCAACAAAAACACCACAAACCCCAAAAAACCCTAACCACCCAAAATATACTAAATCACCAACACTATGACAAACTAAAAAGTTATTAGAAAAAAAGTCTTTCACCTTTAAGACTTTACATTTACCTTTATACAACTCTACCACAACACCAGAGCTGCAGCAATTTGCCCTGGGCACTGTGGGTTTTCCAAAGGGTTTGTGCTCATGCCTGGAGTCCTTTTCTGCTTTCCTAAAGGAACTGTGTCATCTCATAGATGGAGGTGACTCCAAACTTCTATACTTACTTTTGACTTCCAATTTCTTTGGCAGTTTCTTAGAATCTCCATTCTGGGAGGTCTCTTCTCCTGGGCCCTATCATGATATCAGAAAATTACTAAGCTGAAGGAAGAGTGGGAGTCAGCAAGAGGGGCGGGTGTCTCTCAGTCTGATCCTTTGTGACTTCCTGTAAATAACCAGCAGAAGGAACCAGGCCATTGTGAATTGGACTTTGTATCGGTATGTCTCTCTTTCCTGGCACAGCTTTTCTTTGTGGCTTCATTAATTGTTAATTTAAGAAAGAGAGAGGAATGTTTGAACACGTTAAAAAACATCCCGAAATACACTGACAATTTTCCAGTGTTTCTGTGGAAATGGAAAGTTCACTGAGCATTTCTGTTTATTCTGCCTAGTAAAGGGTAAGAGAGAAACAATGAGGTTCAGAGACAGGTAAGAAGGGAGGCTAAAGGGTTCACTTAAAGGATTCACAAAGGAATCACTTGGCTCATTTACCTTAAAGCATAGGCAAAGAAATTAGCTTATGAGAAAGACTTACAAAATAGTAACTGGAGGAGAACCCGCCCACCCCGACCCCCAGCCCCCTTAAGGCCCTTTCTTCTCTCATTTCCCCTT
This sequence comes from Phaethon lepturus, assembly GCF_000687285.1. NCBI lineage: Eukaryota > Metazoa > Chordata > Aves > Phaethontiformes > Phaethontidae > Phaethon > Phaethon lepturus. The sequence continues at coordinate 5,896 of NW_010512632.1, read as the reverse complement.
TTCTCAGTTCAAAAATTCAGCAAATTTAGAGAACTTTTAAACTCAGACATAATCATCACATAGTGGTCTTTTCAGGGCTGATGGAGCCCTATGCCCCTCATAGTGCATGCTAGGTTGGCAGTTGGGCCTAAGCCCAACTGTGAATTGTGTTCACTGTCTGTGTGTGCGTGCCCCCCATCACCTCTCCCTTTCCATAAATATATAGGGAAAATACTACACTGCTTTAGCAGGCCACCATGCTAAAGACTTAAAATAATTGCAACCAGCAGTTTAAAGTCCTGTTATAACTGCCAAATATACAAGACGCTGCAAAGTACCCTTGACCGGCAGCGTGTTAAGACTTAGTGTGGGTGTGTGTAACCAGAAAATATATATGGATATTGGAATTGTGATCTGCACAGTGTAAGCTTGCTACAGACCACATCCTTGTCTCTCAGTATAGATATATTCCTTACATTTTTAAATTTGAGTGGATAGATGGATGCTAAAGAGTACAAAGGTCAAGCAAAGAAACCTGACTAAGCGCCATGCATGTACCCAGAAATGCTTTGCTTGTATAGTACATTCTTCCCTTATTTCCCATTTTGCCTTGCTGTTTCTGGTTTGTTTTTGCCCAATAGTTTTTTGATGTAACACCTGAACCACCTTGGAATATTACTATACCTTACCTAAAACTCCTGCTACCATTACAGAAATTTACAGAATGCTTGACTACAATATGCCTTTGAGATTAAGATAATACTTTCATTAATAATTTATGTAACAAAGCTAAATTATGAAAAAAACTCTTTAGACCCCTGCAAAGCTTCATTTGGGCACCAGATAACAGGACAGGAGAGAACTACCTTGCAGTTTGAACAGTGCCTAATGGCAGGTACAGGATTCCTTGCTGCTTCTTAGAAGGCAGCTGAGCCCAGTCACTAATGAAGTTGGGCTATCAGACACCACCAAGCTTGTTTTTCATCCAGACACTGTTATTATCCATGTTTTAACAATGGGTACAGGACTTGCTGAACTTTGTTTCTGAAGAACCAGAACAGGATTTCCGTGATCTTCCACATGTAGTTATCACCAGCTGAAAACTTACATAGTCCCCAAGATTTAGTAAGTCAAGGGCTGTGCTACCACTTTGCCATATTTCTGCACCCGAATTTTGGGTAAAAAATCCTCGTCCAACAGTAAAGCTCAATCTATGCAGCATAACACTCACTGAATGGTAAGGAAAAGAAGCAGAGAAACAAAAAATTTTTTTTACTTTCAGCTCTATAAGAAAACAAAATGAGTTAGGAAAAGAAAAATGAAAATAAAAAAGTACAAATACCAACCTTTCTATGTTGTAAAGATTAAACAGAAACAAAACCATCCAGGGAACCACCCACCATCAGAAATCTAAGTAACAGCAAAAGTTAAATGCATCTCAAGAGACATGACTAAAATCACAAGCATTTTAAAGAACAAAATTCACACAAGCCCAAACCCAATCTTCTCTAACTACTGAAATAACATTTCAGACACAGAAGAATTAGGAAGAAAAAGTACCTTTGCAAACATCTTCATCTAGACTGCCTGTGTATCACAGTGCTAAAGGGTTACAGTTGAAAGTATATCTGTCCTAAAACAATTCATCACCAAGACAGAACCTCAGCAAGCTTATATAGCTGCAGGGAGAACTGCAAGATATCAGCATGGCGATTTCAACTGCCATTAGGATGATCCCAGTTTTACAGAGTCATGTTAATTATTAACTGACAGCCTTCACTTAGCCACCATCTGAGTTCACCCTGGGTCATACATACCCTATCTCAGCATCAATCCTTTTTTTGTTTCCTACCTTTTATGATGTTGCAGCGTGCTATGTCATCCTCCCTCCAAAGTGAAACATTTGACAGAAATAAATGTGCTCTTGCCATACAGTAGCTGTGAGTCAGGGGTTGACACAGAAGTTGGTAGCTCTGGCATTAAAAGATCTCCCCCTTCCTTTGCCTCCTCAGAGCCCATAGAGAGCAGCAAGACAGAGGCAGCTTGATCTTAAAAGACACCTAAGGAACCGGATAGCCACATGTGCTCCACAGATGCTTCCCCTAATGGTTAATCAGCACATTCACTGCTTGGGAATTGCCAGATCTCCTCTTAACATTTTCCATTTTACTGCTAATTGAACATAATTATCCCATTGGATAAACAGTCTTTTGCACCTCTGGAGATGGAGCATGCCTATAAGAGATTACATGAGCACGGAATCAGGCTAGGTATTAAGACAAGAGCAGTGCCAAGGGCAGCCTCATGCCATGCTATGCCCTTCCCAGTCTTTCTGCTGCCTGTAGGGCTTTTATTAACACTAGCAAGCTTGTGACTCATCTTGGGGAAAGACACCTGCATTATTCCCGTGACACAAATTCAGAATAATGGTATGAATCTGCTCAGCCTACTTTGTTAGAGGTGAGTAACAACTTCTGTCTGGAGACTGCTCCAGAAACTTAACTACTGAAAAAGAGGAATTTAATTGTGTGTTACCTTACTGTCTTCATCATCTTACATTAGTTTTTTAAAATTAGTTTCAAATCTGAACTGTAATGCAAACATCCTTGTTTGTGTTGCTCTAGGACCTAGGAATCTGTCTCTGGTTGTGGAGGGGTTCAGTACATGTGATGCTTCTGTAGAAAACAAACACTCTTTTCAAAACAGTATATTATATTATCTCTCAGATACAACATACAAGGTGCTCAGCTTCACACAGTGATCCCCAAAAAAGTCTGGAAAAAACGGTGGTTTTGATGACTGACTAAATAAATAACTTTTATAACTCAGTACCTGTGCTAAAACATGCTTTTACTCTGCTACCTGCACTCACCCTCAAGATCTGAAGATCAAGTCACCTCAGCAGTTACAAATGTACCCTCCTTGAGGCTGGTAGGTGACATAAAAACTATTCCTCCCCCCTTTCCTAACTGTTGAAAGAATTAAAACAATTGCACTACTAAACAATGCAGACAGGACTAGCTAGACTTCCAAGTATGCTGTACTTGAAAACAGCAAAGAACATCTTGTAATCTAAAAGGAAGTGGTGTGGTTTGTTTTGTTTTTTTTAACCTTCACCTACTTATTTCTGCACCAGCTAGTTGCCCTCCCTTTCCCTTGCTTTCCTTTTTTTTTGTCTCTTTGCCCCATGAAAGGGTATGACATTACCCTCTAAAAGACAAGGCATACATTCATTGTCTTTGTGTCAAAGAGGTTAACAACAATAGTTTTGTATTATTACAAGAAATGGTAACTATTTTGCTACAACTAACTTCCAGTGTTTCCAGGGTTCTAGGGTGTTCCTATGTGTTCAAAAATTGCATTTATCTTTTTATTAAGATAGTGGTATCAATTAACAAATCATATGTAAAATAATGTATCTAGCTGGTTGTTTACTTTTTCTATTCTGCAGAGTTGGATACACTTTTCTCTATACATACAACAGAACACATCTATTTGTCTTCTGACCTTTCTTGTTTGCTTTATGTTCAGTTACATCATGCTTGCAAACCCAAAGTATGAATCACCTGAAGCAACTAATCACTTGGAACACAATCTACTCTTCCTTAAAGCTGAAAAGCTGATTTCTGGCAGTAAGAGCATGGCTACAGACAAAGTCCAGAAATAGAAAGCACACTTCCTCCAATTCATTACTATCTGCACTTTCTTATGCACAACTGTGTCTTAGTTGATGCAAAATGGGTGTTTTCATCCTTCCTAATATGCTTATCTGACTTGCTCTCACATCTGAGGTCTACTGAGACATGTAGACTTTTCTTTTTTCTTTACACTCCCTCTAAGGAAAGGTCAGGTATATTTTCAGAATTTGATAAACAAATGTTCATAGTAATAGATCACAGCTATGGAAATACCACAAAAACCCTTACTGATTGCAGAAAAAAAATAATGCAATTTACCAGTGCCATCACTTACATACCTAGCACAACCTGACATTTAAAGTAGGAACGAACTTATTATCTCTCCCAGGTTACAAAACAAGCAGCTTGGACATAACAAGCATTTAATGAACTCTTCAGTACTCATCTTTGGGTGTTGTATCACAAAACCATGTTACCTTATAGTGAAAAACTGCAATGCAGAAAGTAGTCCTCTTTCTCCCCTGCAATTTGCCTCTATAACAATAATAATGGCAACCTGGAATATAGTGATCGGTGCTTTTCCTTCCTAATGTGCTCAGTTGGTTATTTTCTATGCTGTTGCCTATGGGAAGGAGAGCAATTCCAATCAATTTTCCCATTGAAACTGATGCTATCAGTGAAAAGAACCATTTGGTAGATGTAAGAGACCTTTATTGACGCTTCCTCTATAAAGTATTTTCAGTGAAACACTGGATGTGATCCTGGAAGAAAATTGTATAGATCCAAGTGATTTCAAAGACTATAAAATAATAAAAAAAGTCTTGAAACAGTCTTGCTGTTTCTGGAGGATAAAAGGAAAAAAGGAGTCCATTTCAGGAAAGGGCTATGTACCTTCTTTTTCAGCTTTAAAGGTAGCCATTTTATGTGAGCTTGTTTTGCTCTCACCTTCACATCAGGTAACACTTAATGTATCTCTTGGGAAACTGCTCATGAAATTATGTTCCTGCAGACATTAAAGTACCTTCTTCACGAGTCATAATGGAGAGCTTATTTACTTTGGTGGGGAATCATAGAATGGTTTGGGTTGGAAGGGACCTTTAAAGGTCACCTAGTCAAACTCCGCCTGCAGTGAGCAGGGACATCATCAACTAGATGAGGTTGCTCAGAGCCTCATCAAACCTGACCTTGAATGTTTCCAGGGATGAGGCATCTACCACCTCTCTGAGCAACCTGGGCCAGGGTTTTACCACCCTCATCATAAAAAAATTCCTCCTTGTATCTAGTCTGAATCTACCACCTTCTTTTAGTTTAAAACCATTACCCCTTGTCCAATCAGTACAGGCCCTGCTAAAAAGTCTGTCCCCATTTTTCTTATAAGCCACCTTTAAGTACTGGAAGGCTGCAATAAGGTCTCCCTGGAGCCTTCTCTTCTCCAGGCTCAACAATGCTAACTCTGTCAGCCTCTCCTCATAGGAATCACAGAATCGTTAAGGTTGGAAAAGACCTTTAAGATCATCAAGTCCAACCTGCAACCCAACACCACCATGCCCACTAAACCATGTCCTGAAGTGACACACCTACATGTTTTTTGAACAATTCCAGGGATGGTGACTCTACCACCTCCCTGGGCAGCCTGTTCCAATGGTTGACAACTCTCTCAGTAAAATATTTTTTCCTCATATCCAGTCTAAACCTCT
>NW_010512632.1:0-254 GCF_000687285.1 Phaethon lepturus | reverse complement strand
CTTGTTCTGATACAGGCCCGGATGCTGGTGGCCTTCTTGGCCACCTGGGCCCACTGCTGGCTCATGTTCGCCCGGCTGTCAGCCAGCTTCCCCAGGTCCCTTCCCGCCAGACAGCTCTCCAGCTGCTCCTCCCCAAGCCTGAAGCATTGCGTGGGGTTGTTGTGACCCAAGTGCAGGACCCAGCACGTGGCCTTATTAAACCTCATACAATTGACCTCAGCAAAGGTGTTCCATTCCTCTGATAATTTTTGTGG